>NC_089761.1:47419272-47441772 GCF_040412425.1 Macrobrachium rosenbergii | reverse complement strand
AAGGCATTCCGTTGTGCATAATAGTTATTCTAGATTTAAAACGCTTGGATGATTTATAAAGAAATGATAATAGAGAGTGAGAGAGAATAGGAAATTGTAAATGCGCAGTTATTATGCCAAAAAATTAAAGGTGCTTAGATGATATTCAAAGAAATATAAATGAGAGAGAGAGAGAGAGAGAGAGAGAGAGAGAGAGAGAGAGAGAGAGAGAGAGAGATTTATGCTGATGGAAAGGCGTTGAATTTGTATATATATTTAGTGAATTTGTGGGGCAAAAATTGCTGTGACATGGTAAAAGAGATAATGCGAAAGTGATCGATAGAGTTAAATTGAAAGGAATTTGCGCGCGGACAGTGATTATACGTGATTAGAAGTGCTGTGCTGAGGTTTGATAAATGTGAAGAGCATCACGAAAGTAGATGTTGCTTGAGAGAAAGAGGATAAATATGCAGGATAAGAAATACGTATTATAACAGGATTTTTGAATAATTTAGTGAAAATGTGAAAGTGTGATTACGCAGGCTGTTAAAGGCAAAGAAAATGCTTGAGAAAGAGATAGAATAAAATTGACACATAGACGAAAGAGTTGATCTTTTTATAGTGAATAGTGAAGAAAAAATAAAGTGAGACAGTAATCAAAAGATTTTGGGAAAATGTTCAGGAAAGAGAGAGAGAGAGAGAGAGAGAGAGAGAGGTCAACGATTTTGCTCGCGAACCAAGATTAGGATTACTGAAATTTTTTTTTTAGGTAAATGATAAGCGCGCAGGGTAGAAATTATAGCGATTTAAAAATAGGAAGCTTCAGTGAAAGTGCTCAAGAGAGAATGATATTAACTTAATGTAAGTTTAGTTAGAATGCAGATTAAATTATTAGTTATACTGTTGGCAGATGGAATAAATAAAGAATGTATGAAAAAGAGAGAAAATTGATATATGCATATTTAAAGATTATACATAACAAAAATGCTATAACTTGAAGTATAATGAAAGTACTAGGGAGAAAGAATGATTTCTCTATGTATATAAAAGGGGGAAAATGCTCTTGAAATGACGATGCGATGGTAGAAGGATGAAGTGAAGATGTGTGAGAGAGAGAGAGAGAGAGAGAGAGAGAGAGAGAGAGAGAGAGAGAGAGAGAGAGAGAGAGGGGGAGAGAAACTCTTCTGATGAGGGTGTTTGTGAGAGTCTTTGAAGTTGAAGATTAACTTGCGGATATGCCCTTCATCCTCGGTTTGGAGTGTGAACCTCTGTCACACCCGACCCTGTGAGGTGGTTCTTCCCAATTTGGTGGAGAGAGAGAGAGAGAGTAGAAATTTTCGTGAGTTTATTTCTTAATTCGAGTTTGTGAAGAATGAAGTAATTTGGTAGTGTTATAAAATTGACTTTTAAATCTTTCTGTACTGAAAACTTGAAAACACTGTCAATTAAAGACTCTCTCTCTCTCTCTCTCTCTCTCTCTCTCTCTCTCTCTCTCTCTCTCTCTTGCATTAAAAAGTCGTAGAATTTTTCCCATGCAATAATGAAGGAGAGAGAGAGAGAGAGAGAGAGAGAGAGAGAGAGAGAGAGAGAGAGAGAGTTTCCACTTCATTTAAGATATGACTTGAAAAAGGCCTCCAACTTCTCTAACACCCATTATATTTTATTAGTAGCGCTAATTTATCTATTTTGAAATTTTTCGTTTATATATTTCAGTAACCTGAAACTGCCATAGAAAGAAAGAAATTTGCCATGCACTATTCCCTGCCTGGTCCCTTTTGGTTGGAAAATGTCCAGAAGTCCACACGGGGCCTCATAATCCTACCCTACATAAGGCAACGAAACGTACAGACACACGACAGCAGATACGACGGTACTGTTGTGCTGAGGATAACTGAAAGTCTGTCAGCAAGGCACGAGGGTGTATTTAAATCGGAAAGGACATTGGAACCTGCCAAATGCATGCCATGTTCTAAATAGGCCTTAGGTGAACAAAAGAAGAAAAACAAACAATAAATATTATTAAGACTCAGTAAATGATGAATTATGAAGGAAAGTCTCTCTCTCTCTCTCTCTCTCTCTCTCTCTCTCTCTCTCTCTCTCTCTCTATATATATATATATATATATATATATATATATATATATATATATATATATATATATATATATATATATATATATAAATTATATTTTTTTTTTTTCATTTTTTTAGCTGAATTATTTCTGATCTTGAGATAATTGAGAGAGGCTGACTAGACATCATAGATCTCATTTTCTTTTTATTTCTTTCTTTTTTTGCGTGAGAGGTTGTGAGAGGTAATTGTAGCATATTCATTGATTGATAAGCAAGAACAAGGTTTGGGTGGAGCAAAAATATTAGTTCCTTGATTTATTATGTCTGTACTGTAATTTTCATCAGTGATTGAAGTAAGGCGTTCGTTATGAAAAAGAAGAGCGAATTAAATATTGTGATTGAGTTCTATTGCTTTATGTTTAGTCTTACTGGATGTGAATTGCTTCATATTGCAATTGATCCCTATTGGTTAGCAATTGAAGTGTGGGAATGGAAATGGTCGCTCGTGCTTGATTGTAAGGAATGGGAATTGAATGTGTGTGAAGGCTGTCATCTTTCAGAAGTTCTCATTTATTTCCAATTTATGTTCAGTTTCATTTTTGCTCACTGAACAGTGTGTGCTTGATAGCTGTCATTCTACGTGATAACTTCTGCTTGTAAATAGAAATTACTGATTATAGAATAAATCGCTTTTACGGCCTGAAATTGAATCTGTAAGTTTTTTCTTTGTAGCAAAAAAAAAAAAATATATATATTATATACAGTATATATATATATATATATATATATATATATATATATATATATATATATACTGTATATATATATCTATATATATAATGTGTTTGTTTGTATGTATACGGTAAAGAAACTGAGACAAGGGTGCTTTCGGAACCAACTATTTACTAACAAAAAAAAAAAAAAAAAGACGTGATGCTGCAGTGTGAAATCACAGTAGTTTTCCTGAATTTAAGTCACTCTCTCAGTTGGATTTTGGGACCCCTTTAGGACCCATTTCCACTCCCACTAGATCTCTTAGTTAGGTCTTTGGGAACTTAGAGTAACAGTTATTACTTCATTTGGTCACCCATGAAACAGGTGGTCAGGTACAGTGTTGCTCAAGTTCACCGAACTAAAGACCTGGGGTATATTTTAAATTTGTGGAAGCCGACGGGCCAGGCAATCAGAGAAAATGGAGCAAGGACAGGGGGTGAGAAAAAGTGAGAAGTTTGAAGGAACGACGGAAAATTGAGACAGGGGAATTCCATACCTTTGCAGTAGAATGGAGGAACCTATCACCTCACAAACCAGTGCTGGAGTGACTAACATCGAGAAGTAACTTGTGGGAGGAAGTTTCTTGATGCGTGTTACAGTCTTCAGAGAAAAGTTTAATGTTATAAAGAAAGCATTTGAGATCGTGAAAAAAATATGGCTACTATCTGAAGCAAAATACCATAGGCTGAAGCTCTTGGTGAATGGTCAAGATGAGGTCCAGCGCCGTCTCACTGGCAACTTACTCCCTAAAGAGTTGCTAAAACCGTACGATAAACACCATCTGGAGCCACCCCTTCCAAAGGGCAAGGAATATATCTGGTAACAATATATATATATATATATATATATATATATATATATATATTATATATATATATATATATATATATATATATATATATATATATATATATATATATATATATATGTTTACACATATATATGTGTGTGTGTGTGTGTTGTTTAAACCTTTCCTTTCTTCCTTTTCCCTTCCCTTTGTACGTGTTCAATAATGATGTTCTTAACGATGATAAAAAGCAACAGAATAAGATTGTCATGTCGACAGTATGGGAGCCTTCCCGTCATGTTCCCTTCCGAGATAATGGGTCGTCGTGGAAGGAGGGAGAAGGTCGTCCTGACAATAGAGTCCGGCAAAAGATTCAAAAGGGCTTCCATTATTGTGCTCTCGCCCGCGACTGTTTATCTTGAATGCAGCGAGACGGGAAATTAAAAGGAAAATAAATGTGGGGTGACTCGAGTGATAAGTAGCTTGCCAGAAATTGTGAACAACGTCTCTCTCTCTCTCTCTCTCTCTCTCTCTCTCTCTCTCTCTCTCTCTCTCTCTCTCTCTCTCAGGAAAAGTGAAGGGGCATTATATTGAGTGAAGTGATGGACACTTACGAATGGAATACTTGACCGAAAGGGACTCCTCTCTCTCTCTCTCTCTCTCTCTCTCTCTCTCTCTCTCTCTCTCTCTCTCTCTCTCTCTCTCTTTTGAAGAAGAAGAAGAAGAAGAAGAAGAAATAACACGAAGGGAAATTATATTGAGTAAAGTGAAGGAGGTTGAGGAATGCGTTTCTTGACAAAAAGGGGGCGGTTCTCTCTCTCTCTCTCTCTCTCTCTCTCTCTCTGTCACGCAAAGGAAATGCGAAGAGACATTATATTGAGTGAAGTGATGGAGATTTAGGAATGGAATACCTGACAGAAAGGGATTCCTCTGTGTGTGTGTGTGTGTGTGTGTGTGTGTGGATGACTGGAAGGATGGAATTTGGAAGATAAATTTTACTGCTGAATTCAAGAAAATGTGGAAACTACATTTCTTGAGTGTCAGAACCTCTCTCTCTCTCTCTCTCTCTCATGGCAGAATGGAATTAAGAACGGAAATTGCAGTTATTGAAATACAAAGAATTTCAGGGATTCATATGTGGGCGTCTGAGTCTAAAAAAGAGGATCTTGTGTGGGATTTTCTTTCCCTCTATTTGCGTAAACTGGCTGTGGTATGAAGCCCGGAAAACAGTTTATTTCATCAATATTTTTTAACAATTACCGATGTATTAATTACAAGTTGAGAAAAGTGTTTTCTCAAGTTCAGAGATTTTCAGATCTAACTCCTAATAATACTTGTAAAATGATAGTATGACTAGGTCCTATGAACTTCATATATATATATATATATATATATATATATATATATATATATATATATATATATATATATATATATATATATATATATATATATATATATATATATATGTATATATATTATATATGTATGTATAAAGTATATAACATATATAATGCTTTTATTTTGTAAGTAATACCACAATGCATTTAGAACGTACCTTGAAGTACCTGATAATTTGTGTGATCCGTTCTGCTTGAATCATCATTATCCCCTAATGAGGGAAGCGTACTTCTGGATTCCTCGCAGTCTCTCTCTCTCTCTCTCTCTCTCTCTCTCTCTCTCTCTCTCTCTCTCTCTCTCTCTCTCTCTCTCTCTCTCAAATCTTGTTTTTTTTTTCTGTAATGGTACACATCCTTATAAGCTCTTACGTGTTTCGATATTTTCTAGATATCGAGTGTATGCTGTTTGGATGCGAGTTTCTTTCTCATCGCCTTTTGTTTCAGAAAGTTGCCTTCTACCTTCAGGGGTAGGCACATTGTACCTATGTACTTTGTATTTTTAAGGTTCTTTATTCTACCTTAAAAATACGTATATTCATCGTCTAAAAAAAGAATTCACACTGACCCCATCTGTCATCGTGATAGGGTCACACTGACCCCATCTGTCATCAAGACGTCATGATAGGGTTCTAAAAACAATTAAAGGAACAAGTAACGAAGCTTATTACGATAATTCAGAATAATTTATTTCTGGTGATAGAAATTCTTTTCTCAGTATAATGTGGTTCTGATTCCACAATAACCTGCAGGTCCCGTTGCCCGGTGACAATAGGTTGACATTTAGGATAACCGAAGACTTTGTTTGAAAGTTTAATTAATGTTAGCATAAATTTAATTTATCCTTTAAGAAGTGGACATTTTTGTATAAATTTAACAATCTACAGTATTTTAAAACTCTCTATGATCATCAAATCTGCAATAGTAATCCCTACCATTTAACCCCAGGCTAACCTAGCTTACTTCCATGAACATCATGAACAACTTTATGTCAGTTTAGGGAATTTCTTTCTTGTATTTCCCCGCAGTGGGTAGTGCCGTCAGTGCACCTCACGAGGTGCTCTGTAGGCATTACTAAAGGTTCTTGCTGCGTCCCTTCGGCCCCTAGCTGAAACCCCTTTCATTTCCTTTACTGTACCTCCATTCATAGTATCTTTCTTCCATCTTGCTATCCACCCTCTCCTAATAATTATTTCGTAGTGCAGCTGTGAGGTTTTCCTTTTGTTACACCTTTCAAACCTACCTACTCTCAATTTCCTTTCCAGCGCTGAATGACCTTATAGGTCCCAGTGCTTGGCCTTTGTCCTAAACTCTGTATTCCATTCCATCCCTGTCTTGTATTTATCAGCCTTACACTTCAAACCTTCGTTTTATTCACGTAGCTTCCACTGCTAACCTCCGGATAAGGTGTTTCCTTAATATTTTACCAGTCAGTTCTAATTGATTACCAAAGAATGCATATTCACACACTGACTCAAGCGCACTCTAGAATTAGAAACGATGTCATAGAAAGATCTTAGTTTACTGTAAATTGCATTTTTCATGTAGAATTTTTTCTTTCTTTTAAAGAACATTTTGTGAGGAGGAAGAGCGAGAGAGCTCCATGACAAATGTGGCCCAGATTCGCTTCGGATATGGAAAACGATTTCGTCTACTTTTTTTTTATCTTAACTTACACGGTATACAAATGTCTAGAAAAGTAGTGTTTTGCCCTACACAGACGTCATCAGTTCTGATATGTAGCGTTACGTATATTTTTGCAGTAGGCAAGTCAGGCCCATACGTTGGAGTTTTGATTGAAATTAAAAATTGAATATAGTAAGTCACGGTTTTCCCCAGTATTTCGGTTCCTCATATGCATCCCCACAGAATATGTATGAATTTACACTTACATGCAAATTCAAGTGATGTGCTTACGCTTCAAAAGGTGGCTTCTTCACACACACAAAAAAAAATCAGAGAAGTAATACCAAATTAATTCTCCAACCACTTGCTGAAAGGGAAATATAAATGATAGTTTGCCTACTGATTAAAACGAAAAGAAAAATATAAAGGAGGGTCTAGATGGCAAGTTCAAACCCTTTGGACGTTACGTACCTTCCTGAAGCTCGGTCCAAAGTACCTTCATTCTACATACCTATGCAGGGGCCAGTGTTGAAAGAGACTGTCCCCGGGTTGGCCGATGGAAAGACTAGACGTGGAGTTTATTACCAGCAAAAAAACCGTTATTACACACACGCACACAGTAAATATATGGGTGAACAATGTGTTTTATTACAAAAATATATAAAAAAGAAGCTCTAGAAGGTTACTAGTGTCGGCCAATCCTTGTCAGCTATCCACTCACCAAAGTCTGATCAACCTTAGCTTTCGGAAGACGTTAGTGTTAATAGTCGAAAGTATACTTGAGATATGTGTTATTTAACGGACATTAGTGTAATTAAGATTTCCCTATCTGATAATCTTGATAATCTTCCATATTGCGCCGCTGTGAAGACTGTGCAAACGAAGACATATTACCTCTTGATAAAATATTAAATGTTTATTTATATCTGTATTTAGTACGTTCAGTGGTATTTATGGGGAAATCTTTAACGTTATTTTGTAAATTTTTTCATTAAAATTTCAACTTGTAAGTTTTTTATTAAGTGTTGTATTTCTGTCATTGAATGTTCGCGCTTATGAAATTTACTAAAGCATGTAACCTATGTTTTGTTGCTTTTTTTCCGTTCTCAGTGATCTTCTTGAGTGTATTATTGTCATTTCAGTTGTAAATAATGTTGTCGCTATTATTATTATTCATAAAATCCTCATAATAGCGAGAGTCACGTAAATGGTAAAGAAATCCACAGTGGTGTAGATGTAACTATATATTTAGATATATATATATATATATATATATATATATATATATATATATATATATATATATATATGTATGTATGTATGTATGTATGTATAAAGAGCTTTGAGAACCTGATCGATTCTCCTTCTCAATCTCAGAGTAAGGAGAATCGAGCAGGTTCTCGAAAGCTCTCTTTGTATATATATTTACATCTACACCATTGTGAATTTATATGGTTGATAGTTTTAATCATCATTATTGTTGTCTATACTATATGAATTATTGCAATCACCTTTTATATATATATATTTATATATATATATATATATATATATATATATATATATATATATATAGATAGATAGATAGATGGATATATACGAAAACCCCAAATTGGGTATATCTTTTTCGTCCACAAACCTGAAGGAAAATAACGTGTATGGACTGGGGAAACTGTATTGTAATTAGGATAGTTAAAAGCTGTCAGTCTAATGATGTCTGTCATAATTAAGTTGAAATAATTGGAGACGCTGCCTAATAGTTGAAGTAATTAGCGAGCTTTGATGAGTTTAATGATGCCTGCGAGAATTAATGAAGGTTCGGGATTAATGGGCCAAATGCTCAAGTTTGAATGCATCGCTCACTCTGATCATAACACGTCTCTGCGCCCCCCTCCCCCTCCTCCGTACCCAAGCTCATGCATCTCTCACTTTTTAGTTTTCTGAAAAGAAAACTATTGTGCCGGCTTTGTCTGTCCGTCCGCACTCTTTTCTCTCCGTACTTTTTTCTGTCTGCCCTCAGATCTTAAAAATTACTGAGGCTAGAGGGCTGCAAATTGGTATGTTGATCATCCACCCTCCAATCATCAAACATACCAAATTGCAGCCCTCTAACCTCAGTAGTTTTTATCTTATTTAAGGTTAGTTAGCCATAATCGTGCTTCTGGCAACGATATAGGATAAGCCACCACCGGGCGGTGGTTAAAGTTTCATGGGCCGCAGCTCATACAGCCTTATACCGAGACCACCGAAAGATAGATCTGTTTTCGGTGGTCTTGATTATACGATGTACAGAAAACTCGATTGCGCCGAAGAAACTTCGGCGCATTTTTTACTTGTTTTCCTTCCTCCTAGTATTCGTTGTGTTCTGCTTACTTTTCCTCCTCCTCATCTTGGTTTTATGAATCGTTATTTTTTTTATTTTCTTTCTACGTCCTTACTGATCATAGTACTTTTTGGGCTCATTATGTAACCCCCCCTCCTGTACATTACCTCAACCCGTCCCCCTCCTTTCTCTTCATTCTTTTTCTCATTTTACTTCTCTTCCTTTTGATCGCATCGTTTTTCGTCTTTCTGCTTCTCCTCATAGTATCCCCAACCCCACTCCCATCTGAGAGGACCCCAGTTTTCCTCTTTCTACTCTTTATCGTATTTCTCATCTCATTCCAGTAATTTTTCCTCCTCCCTCTTCATCGTCTTCTTTTTGTTATTTATTTTCCCTGTCTTCTGCTTCTTTTTCTCATCACCATCAACTGTACTTCTTTTTCCTCTCCTCATTCTCATTATCGCTGTCAACCTCTTTTTCCTTCGCCTTTTTCATCTTTCTCTTCATCGGAGTCATCCTATTATTCCTTTACTTTCTCCTCCTCCTCCTCCTCCTCCTCCTCCTCACCAAAATCTTTTTCCTTCTTTTTTTTCATCTTTCTCTTCATCCGAGTCATCCTAATATTCCTTTACTTTTTCCTCCTCCTCCTCCTCCTCCTCCTCCTCCTCCTCCTCCTCCTCCTCCTCCTCACCAACCTCTTTTTCCTTCGCCTTTTTCATTTTTCTCTTCACCCGAGTCATCATATTATTCCTTTACTGTCTCCTCCTCTTCCTCCTCTTCCTTCTCACCAGCCTTTTATTCTTCTTTTGCCCCTCCTCCATCTCCTCACCATTATCATTACTCTTCTTCACATTCTGCAAGCAATATCCTAAAATGGCTCTCTTACGAAACACAAGACGATTTGGGAACGAATAAAGTATTTTGAATTTTATGTGCTGATAATATTGGCTGTGCGTGTTTGTGTGTGTATGTATGTACGTACGCAGAGTGTAGGCTATGCTGAATTATGTACACGGTTAATTTTATGTGTACGTGCTTTTAGACTGTACATGAACATGATATACATAATCAGAAGTGTGTATAGGTTCATGAATTTATGGACGCTTGGCTTTAATAAAGCATAATAGGTTATAGTAGTTACAACACGGGAGGAAATTGTGTTGCTTTGAACTCTAGACCCTAAAGTAAACGAGATTGTTGTAACAAAAACATGCTAATAGCAAGAAATGGTTGTTATGTGGTTCACACATGTTGTGCAACAGAATAGAAGTAACGATTAGCAAGGGATTTTGGGAGAAATATGAGACACCACTTTTTTGAAGTGGAAGGAAACTTGCCTAACTGACAGCCTACTTAGAAGCTCGTGTCACATTCCGAGGCATAGGCATGTAATCACAAAATTCTCTCTCTCTCTCTCTCTCTCTCTCTCTCTCTCTCTCTCTCTCTCTCTCTCTCTCTCTCTCTCATTTGACATAAGTGATGAATATCATTGTTAGCTTCACTGCTTACCTTCGGCCCTAAATACAGTCCGTTCGAGCACACGAAAAGCAGTGTCATAAAATCGATATACATGACGAACTTTTAAGGATATTTGTATCCTAAAGTTTATTGCATCCTACACCTCTCATAAATGCACAAGGCCATTCCATGACTGAAGCAAAGAGGTCATGGAGCGGCCGTGTAGTCCGAATCCTTTCCCTCCAGCCGGAACGAGAACCGAGATCGAACTTTTATCGCATAATTGCACATTTTGGAGCCGGTGTTGCGATTGGCGCTTATTTGAGCCGATGCAATATCGGGCGAGTTGAGAGAGAGAGAGAGAACAAGTTGTTTCGGATTTTAATGTTTACTTGCGCGTACGAGATGCAGGTTCTGGTATATGAGAATGCTGATGGGGAATGTGGGGGTGCAATTATGCAGTGCAATGCGATCTGAATTGCCGCAGGTCTTATGTGCACGGATTCTTGCATTCAGGCCATGTCTTGGCGATAAATGCGACGGTGGTACATGCAGTTCAGAATGTAACACATTACATTGTAAAGAAATAATTAAATTCTGTCCATCTCTTAATGATAACGTGTTGAGGGTATGATGAAACTGAAAATATAAGGAGAGTTATATTTTTTCTCGCTTTGAGCGATGAATGATTAATAATAAGCAGATTCTTGAATTCGATCCCCATTTTAATGATAAATATTGATAAAGTGATGATGATGATAAAATCGAAATGCTTTGAGACCGAATTTTATATATATTGATTTACTTCTTCATTAAAAAAAGTTATGATTTATGCAGTTTAGTGTGATAAGAGTTTCCGAGGGGCGATCAGATTGAGATTGATGAACAGTCGTAAGTAGAAGTAAGTATTGTAGTATTAATGTTTATTTATTAGCTTTTGTTAATGTTTGTTTCTGTTTAAATCAGTTCATACATAGTATGGCAAATGTCATGGCAGGCAATGCTGAGTGTCGGAGAAGAGCACCTAGTGGATTCTATTTTATATTTTGGAATTTCTTCAGGGGGCGACAGATCATTGAGCAAAGATAATATATTTATCACAAAAGCGCTTTTTGTGAAGTATTTCATCAAATTCAAATACAGTGTTGATGCCCCATTACCACAGTTGCTTCACGAGACAGTCTGCATAACATCGCGTAAATTATAAATATTAAAATTCTGAAAATGAAATGTACAACATGGCTTCGATATAGGTAATCTATTTGCATTGGGTATTTGTACTGTCTCATGATGGGTTTGAAGGCGGTGATCAGGAATGTTAAATGATAATAATGGTACCTAACCTGAACTGCTTATGTTTATATATATATATATATATATATATATATATATATATATATATATATATATATATATATATATATATATATATATATTTATATTATTTATTTATATAACGGAAGAAGAATTTACAGGTGGGAAACGTGGAGATAAATAGCTGTCAAGATGTTATTATTGGTAAAAGGATGGACAGGGTACTTTTAGATGGTTTGGTCATGTGACAAGAATGCCTAACGGTACGGTGATAAAAAGTGTATAATTTGGAAATGCTGAGATGGGAGAAGATAAAGATCTGGGATGTGTGAAAGAGGTTTTAGAAAAGAAGGAAGATCATGAATCAGTTGAGGATATAGAGATGAATGGCTGTGTATGTGTGTGTTTGTGTGTGTGTGTGTGTGTATGTGCGTGTGTGAAGTGGGGTGTGGGGTGGTGTAACTGATACTCTGTTCATGTGTGTTCTTTTAGGTCTGTAATCAGGTAATTCTGTGGAGGATTCTGCACAAGGGGTTCATCTACAATTCAGGAATTTAAGTGTGAATGGGGCAGTGACCGTTGTTTCTGTTTTATTCCTGGAGCCATCCTTGTTAGGCGAGAGGGACCTACGTTTATTGTTTATATATATATATGTATATATATATATATATATATATATATATATATATATATATATATATGTATATATACATTTATATAAATTATATATAAAAAAAAATATATATATATATATATATATATATATATATATATATATATATATATATATATATATTTGTAATGCAATAATAATAAAGAAATATTTATGGAAAAAGGTGAACAGGAAATAAACTTTATGCCGGATAGAAACTAATGCAAAGACAAAGAAAAAAAAAAAGAACCGAAAAAATGCCTTAGTAAGAAATGTGTGACACACAACACCATTCTGATCTGACGCGAGAGAAATTTATTATTGCTTTTCTTGGAGGTCGACCAAGAAAATGGTCGGGACGAAAGATTTCTGTGTGAAATTGTTTTGGCTTTTGTTGTTGAAGGTTTGTCGTGATTTTGCTGATTTAGCTGATATAAAGATTTCGTTATATGGACTAGCGGCGTTTTTACTGACTTTGGTATAAGAAAGATTTGGAAGTAAAGATTACCGGTAATTTGACTTTATAAAGATTTGGGAATAAAAGTTTGTTGTAGTTTGATGAATTTAGTTGTTGTAAATGTTTGGAAATAACGGTTGGCTCTTACTTTTCTTATCTAGGTGTTTAAAAGATTTGGAAATAGAGGTTAGCAGTGATTTGATGTATTTCTTAAAAAGACTGTAGAACGTTAAGCATTTAGCTTTTCAGAAGACTTAAAAATGCATTGTAAACATCAGAAAGATTTAGGATTATTAGAGAACGTAAGGAGTAAAGGTTACCTGTGTTTCGACACAATTCGCTGTTACAAGAATTTGGAGTAAGGGTTAGCTTTAATAAGAGGTATGTAGCTGTTGTAGATTCGAAAATAACTTAATTGTTAGGTAGATATGGGAGAGAAATTTTAGCTATTAGTTGATTCCTGGATGTTACAATATCTGTGGATGGAAAGAAACCAAGGGAATTTATTTGCATGTAAGTTCTCACATCAAAAGTCAATCACTCAGAGAGAGAGAGAATTTTTATATTGTAAGACAATGCGGCCATATCAGAGACTAATAGCGTCGGAGAAAGTGAAACTAACACTTGTGTAACAAGCTGAAGTCATGACATCAAAGGTCATTGACGTCGACGACGGAAAAAAAAACTTTTAAAATGTTCAGAGATGAAAAAATATACAATGTTTTTTATTCTTTATTTTGCTGACGTTCTTTTGTAGAAAAAGATATATATTAAGTCTTTGTGTGTGTTTTTTTTTACAGTTTTTTCTTTGTTGCAGTTTTGTGCAACAAAATACTAGGAATTTACGCTAAATGAGTTTTGGTGGTTTTTGAACACAAGCCTTAATGACGTGTACTTTGGAGGGATTACTGACACTCGTTATTTCAGACTATTCCCTTTCAAGAAGGGGATTTATTTCTAATTTCGAGAATTGCTGCGCCATTTATAGAGGAAATTGAAAATAAAGAACTCGACTGTGCTTCCATGAACTGTTGTCCGTACAATGTTCTGTACATCAGATATTACATGATATATATATATATATATATATATATATATATATATATATGTATATATATAGATACGTTACTCACACACACACACATATATATATACGTATATATGTATTGGAAATGAACAGATACATGTTTGTTCTGCACAAACATCAGATATTATATTTTATATATATATATATATATATATATATATATATATATATATATATATATATATATATATATATGTGTGTGTGTGTGTGTGTGTGTGTGTGTGTGTGTATACTTATGTTTGTATGTGTGTATATATATGTATGTGTGTATGGCGCTATGTGCAAGGGATTCGACGCATTGCTGATGAACACTCAGAAGTGCATGATGAACTTCATATAGTAGAACTGCATTCATCTGGGATTCATCCATTGTTAAGCAGGTAAATTTTAAGGAGACGGTTCAACGTTGATGATATATATTTCCAAATTCTGTCTGCTTAGGTAGTGGCTCCAGCGGGTTCAACACTCTCTCTCTCTCTCTCTCTCTCTCTCTCTCTCTCTCTCTCTCTCTCTCTCTCGTTTCTAAGGAAGCCCTTCTGGGATGAGGGTTCCCAGCCTCTTACCCTTCTCCGTCCATGCTACGATCCGCTACAGTCGGCTAACATGTAGGTATCGGATTCTCTGCTTGTGTCAACAGAGGCGCAATGAATTTCTGAGGAAACGATCTTGTGGGTTTGATAGATTCTCTCTCTCTCTCTCTCTCTCTCTCTCTCTCTCTCTCTCTCTCTCTCTCTCTCTCTCTCTCTCTATATATATATATATATATATATATATATATATATATATATATATATATATATATATATATATATATATATATATATATATATATATATATATATATATATGTGTGTGTGTGTGTGTGTGTGTGTGTGTGTGTGTGTGTGTGTGTGCGTTTATGTATATATATACTATATATATATAAATATATATGTGCATGTTCATCATATGAATTGTATGAAGAGAGAGAGAGAGAGATTGCAAATGAATCTATCACCGTCAAAGATTCATTCTTAATGATGATTTCCAGTGTTTCTGCAAAAGGAAGATCCCCCTTCCTCCGCCCTCCCCCTCAGCCTTTTCCCTCGTTCCTCTTCCCAAATGGTATGTTGTTACCTGACACCTTATTTGCTCCTAATATTTACTCAGCAATCTATCTCTATTTTCCCCTCTATGGGGGCGGGGGAGATGGGAGATGGTACATGGAGCGTATGGGTGCTGGATTTACAGCCCCTCCCCCATCCCCACCCCCATCCCCACCCCACCCCTCTCCTGTCACCCCTCTCCCCCCTGGTCATTCCCATCAGGGTAGGATGACATATGGTTCTGTATTGTCAAGTTGACTTTGCAATATCAGAAAGAAAAGCTTATTTTTTTTTTTTTTTGTCTTTTTTCCCCCCCCCTTTCGCTGATTGGTTGTTGGAAGTTTGTTCAGAACTTCTCTCTTTTTCCACATGCGAGGCTCGAATTGATTTTCTTTCGAGTTTACGAGAAGCTTTTTCGATTTTTCTTTTCTGTAAAAAGAACATTAAAGCGAGAGTTGGCTTAAGGCTCGGGATTCAATATTTGCTCCTCTCCTGCCCAATTGCACCTGAAGCGCCGTCGCCTTTCACCTTTGCATTTATGTCTTGTCTCTTTGCAGCTGTCTCTTGCACTCGTCGAGTCTCCCACTCTAATCATTTTAATAATTCTCTTTAGGTTTATTTTAAAGTAGAACTTTCATCGTCGGGCTCTGCGAAGGAGAAGGTCAAGCAAATTGATATTCTGAATTTTCGTTATTTATCATTTTATTTTAATTAGATTAAATTTATTTTTCATCAATATTTATACATATATTTTTTCCAACATTAAACGTTTTTCCCTAACAGGAGAGAGAGAGAGAGAAAGTAATGGTTACTGACTCACGCTCACTTGCTTAAAGTGCTGAATTGGGATTAAGCCCCATATGCAGAAAACTTCCATGTAATTAGCTACTCCATACACTCACATAGAAGGCTCATCGGCAGTGTGGATCGAAGCGTGGACCCTAATGCGCACGCGCAGACATACACACGCGCGCACACAGTTTGTGTGCGCTTACAATCACTCTTTTGTGTGTGTATGTGTGTTTGTGTCACAAGAGGATTTGTTAAATGTATCATGGTGAAATTAGTGTAAAAATTTGAAAAATGGCGTGATTTGTTGAAAATGTAGTAAATCTGCATATCCTCTCAGCCGAGTTCGAGTCTCCGGCAGGCCAATGAAGAATTAGAGGAATTTATTTCTGGTGATAGAAATTCATTTCTCGGTATAATGTGGTTCGGATTCCACAATAAGCTGTAGGTCCCGTTGCTAGGTAACCAGTTGGTTCTTATCCAGGTAAAATAAGTCTAATCATTCGGGCCAGCCCTGGGAGAGCTCTTCATCAGCTCAGTGGTCTGGTTAAACTGAGGTATACTTAAAAAGAAACAGGATGGGAGCGAAAAAAAAGGGTACATGTTCTAAAGGATCTTAAAGTATTAGAAGTCAGTGGAGATTTGCCTTCTTAGCTTCCATGCAGGTATGACTTATGATCAGTGTTAATTTAAGAATGCTTGTAGAAGTGAGTTTTAACGTATATAGTGGGCATTTAAAACGTTAAAAAATATTAAGATGCGTTAATCTGACGTAATTATAAATTGGTTTCACAGCTGTGATGGTAATAAAGTATTTAAATGACTGATTGAGGCATGTAAGGCATATTTGAAGATCCAATATATTCTAACGGAATGGATAACGGATAATGGTTCGTTTTTATGAAGAGTTGACGGAGGTGGTTTTTAATTGAAAATGTTGTTACAAGGTCAGTACATTTCTTACATCAAATTGAAATAAGGTAGCTATTGTGGAATATTTCTGCAGGGAATTCATCTTTATTTCGCGTATAAAAGCCTGGACTATGTAGGTCACTGTTGCTTTGTATTTCTCTGGATCCACTAGTTTCTGACCATGACTTATTATTAAAAGGTATTAATTTTTTCATTTTCATTGTATCCACTGTTATTAGTTCTTTTATTAATAGACATCTTCGTAAATGCTGTTGATACTCAGTTTGGGTGAATGAGTTATTAATAAAAGATATTTATATTCAGTTTTCATTGTATCTACTCTCATTACTACTGTTATTAATATCCATCAGCATAATTGCAATTGATACTATAATTATTACCTAAACCCCAGTCATACTGGATAGGCCGCCGACAGTCCACAGGAAATACGTTTTCATCCCGTCTCTTTCCCTTTAATATGCAAAGCAGAAATTCCTGTGTAATTACGGATATTTGTGTACCCGGACTTTATTCTGATCATGCACCGCGCAGTCTGCTTTCACAAGGCCTCTTGCTTAATATTCTGTCTTTCTCTGGCGTGCGTGATAGAAAGCTTTATCGTAATCATCTTTATGCATTCGTCAGTTTACTTCGTATATTGATGCCGATTTGATTTTCTCTAAGAGAGAGAGAGAGAGAGAGAGAGATAAATCCGTTATTATTTTCATTACTGTTAGGTAATTTAATCAGTTTATTGTGAAAGTTCTTAACCATCACAGGACTGACCAATCGAGAGAGAGAGAGAGAGAGAGTCATTATTGTTATTTTTTATTACGCAATTTAATCAATTCAGTATCAGAGTTTTTAATTATCATTGGGCAGACCAGAGAGAGAGAGAGAGAGAGAGAGAGAGAGAGAGAGAGAGAGAGAGAGATCAGTTATTATTTTCATTACTATTAGGTAATTTAATCAATTCATTTTTAAAGTTCTGAACCATTATGGGGCTGACAAAGCAAAAGAGAGAGAGAGAGAGAGAGAGAGAGAGAGAGAGAGAGAGAGAGAGAGAGAGAGAGAGATTCATCATCATCATTATTTTTTTATTAGATAATTTAATCAATTCAGTGTCAAAATTCTTAATCATCATTCTGCAGTCCAAGCTAAAGAGAGAGAGAGAGAGAGAGAGAGAGAGAGAGAGAGAGAGAGAGAGAGAGAGAGATCATGACATGCTGTTATTGCAAAGGTGTTGATGATGACATCACACAGGGAAACGCCCAGGGCCTTCCCGATTATTATGTGAGACGTCCCTTTGAAATTTAACAACATCTGACTCAGCATTGAAAACAGATGCGGGAGTTCGCAAGTATATAATATCTGTTTTGGCACACACCCGAGTTTCTATACGCTTTAATTGCCCAGTGTTTAATGAGCACTGATAATACTCAATTAGTGTGTGTGTGTGTATATATATATATATATATATATATATATATATATATATATTTATATATATATATATATATATATATATATATATATATATATATATATATATATATATATATATATATATATATATATATATATATATTTAAAACAACGTCAATGAAACGTATACATACATACATGGAATAATTTGCTTATATTATAGTCTAGTCTACTGCAAATACTTTATTTGTGAAGCAATTCCAGACGGTAACTATCCAAAATCATAAGCACATCTTTCCAGACGTGACCTTGGCTCTCTCTCTCTCTCTCTCTCTCTCTCTCTCTCTCTCTCTCTCTCTCTCTCTCACAGCACGTGCTTATTGGTGAAAACACCGAAGTTATGAGTGCATTTTTCTCCCAGAATATTGCTGTTTTGGGCGCAAGGTCAAGTGGTTGGAATGTGCCTCCGTGAGATTTCGTAATTCTTTTCGGGTTTAGCGTTGTATCTGGAGTTTATCGAAGGTATCATTATTATTATTATTATTATTATTATTATTATTATTATTATTATTATTATTATTATTATTAAGTTTTCTATTTTGTTATTATACTCAGTATTGAAATGTGGTGTTTTTATCAAACACTTGCATATTCATATATTGTATATTATGGGTGTGTTCGTGAGTTACCAGTTCACACACACACACACACCCACAAGCTTTTCGAAAGTATTAGTGGTTTTTCCTTCTTATTTGTTACTATAGTCAGAATTAAAAGGCAGTATTTTTATCAGATATATGCATATATAAATATATATATATTATATACTTGTTATGGATGTATTCATGATTTGCTCAATGCAGACACGCGCGCTTGCACGCACACACACGCACGCACACACACCCACGTGCACAAACTCTTCGAAATTATTAGCAGTTTTCTTTCTTATTTGTTACTCTATCGGCAATAAAAGGCTGTAATTTTGTCATATAGGTGCAGATTCATATATATTATAAAACTATTGTGGATGTATTCATGACATACACACACACACACACTCACACACACATTTTTCGAAAGTATTGGTAGCTTTTCTTTCTTATTTGTTACTATACTGAAAATTAAAAGGCAGTATTATTATTAAACACATGCATATTCGTGTATTATATATTTATTATGGATGTATTCATGATTTACACAATGTAGAAATGCGCAACACACACACACATACACACACACACGCACACACAGACTTTGCATGCAGACTGTGCGTCATACCTGTCTTTATCTCGCTGACTCCGCCCGAACGATTGCGTCACTTATAAATGCATTTCTAGCCCGCAACGAAGACATCTTCATGTTTTAGATTAATAATTTCAATTCGTTTCGTTTCGACAACAGTTGTTAATGAATTAACATTTAAAATCCATGTTATTGTTTATAGCAGCATTATTATAGTTATAAGTTATTAATAACGTTTTTCTGAAAGTATGCGCCTGATTGTAATTTGCCTTCCGGCTGTTGCTAATTGTGTGTTTTTCCTTTTGCATGAAGATATTTCTTGTTGTTAGTAAAGAGTCACAACATGATGACTGATTTTGTAAATTTCCTCATATATATATATATATATATATATATATATATATATATATATATATATATATATATATATATATATATATATATATATATATAATGTGTGTGGAAGTGATGAGAGTATGGAACTTAAGTTCAGACACGATCTCTTATCTTATTAATGTCAGTAAAAATCTAAGTGTCAGTTATAGATAAACTTCAAGAGTTCAAACACGGTTCCTTATTAATGTCAGTAAAAATCTAAGTGTCAGTTACAGATAAACTTCAAAATTGCTAAAGGATAGACAGCTGCAAAATTTCCAGGATTAAGTGCTTATGTTGATTGTCGCAGAATCTTGAATGAGAGAATATTGTAAATGATTTTCAAAAATATAGTTAATAAGGAGATATGAATATTATAACAGGTTAAAAAAAATCTTTACAGGAATGAATGTACAAATATGCGTTCAATAAAATTTTGACGAGAAAAGGAAAGACATTAGGTGAATATTATAGGAATAATTATTTAAATAAGTGTTGCATAAGATTATAACAGTTTTAGAGAGATAAAGACTTTCACTGTAAGTCTGGAAAAATTGCATAAGATTATGTCCATGGTGTATAATTCAGGGTCGTATAAACGCTCATAATATTTTCTCATTATTTTGCTATTTAAGTGCGCCCGTGCTTTTTGTAATAAGAAAAGAAAAAGGTCACCGAATGGCACATCGCAGGTCAAGGCTGGCGGGGAGAAGTAATGAGTACGGTATTGACTTAAGTAAAAGTACTTCCAGGCATTCGGTAATTATATATGCCGTTTAGTAATAGCTGTCGTAACATTGGAAGTGCAGCCCCCTACTTCCTTTGCGCGTTACTGAATATTGTGTGTAATATCTATCTATCTAGTTATCTATCTGTCTGTCTATATAAATATGTAGGTACACACACACACACACACACACACACATATATATATATATATATATATATATATATATATATATATATTATATACATATATGTATATTATATATACTGTATATGTGTATGTATATGTGTATGTTTGTATTTATATATATATATATATATATATATATATATATATATATATATATATATATATATATATATATATATATATATATATATATATATATATATATATATATATATATATATATATATATATACATACACACACAAATTTAGAATCTACTGGAGGCTTTTCAACAGATATTTACGTACTGTAAGTTTTAATAACCACAATGCCCCTATATTTATTGATTTCTTTACACTTTGGAAACGCTTGTCACTACTAAGCCTAGATCCAAATAAAAAAAGAAATGAAGATATTCTTATGCCCGAACTCGAACTCGCATCCTGGGTATCAGAACGAGGTAACGTTAATAAAAATGAAAGAAATGAAGATGTACTGATGTCCGGCCGATTTATATATATATATATATATATATATATATATATATATATATATATATATATATATATATATATATATATATATATATATATATATATATATATATATATATATATATATATATATATATGAAGAATCGTAGGGAAACCAACCTGACAAACATCTCAGGTTGAAGAGGTAAAGGCATGCATGTCTCTTACAAGATCAAGTTTATTCTGCCAACGTTTCACATCACATGATGCATCTTCAAGGCTGGAAAATTACATACAATAAATACTTGAAATGTCACCTATACAATGGGAAAAACTTCTTTAAAAATTTTTTAAAAATTTAAAACATTTACAAATAAAAAAATTAAAACAAGAACTTGAAAGGAACACCTACCAAGGCCAGAACTAAACAGTGACTAAAAAGACAGGGAGAAAATAAACAAACGAAAGAAACCTATAACGAACGTGGAGAGTAAACAAACAGGCAGTTATGCTATAAACAGTTGTGTGGGCGACGATTGGGTGTTTAGTGTTGGTACATTAGTTTTTATAGAAAGAGACTCCAACACCATCAACTCGTCGTCCTTACTGGCAGATCCAATAATTTAAAATCATTTATATCCAAGCGGGTATCACAGATCTTAGAATGGTTCCAAACATTGGATAGTTCGGGATTGGACAATGTGCAACCCGTCCTGAAGCTGACACCTTGGTGGGAGCAGAAACGGACCTTCAGAAGCCTCCTCGTACATCCAACGTAGGTTCCCAGACTACATCTGGGACAGGTATATTTATAGATAATGTTGGATGTCAAGGAAGGGCCCAGTCTGTCTTTCACTCGAAAAAAGAACGGATATTTAGAGGATTTCGTGGAATCAACTTCAGATTTACAGATGGCAATTCATGATGAATTAAATTCATACATTTCTTTTTAAAACTTTTGTCATGAAGGAAATGGAACTTAGCATAAATACATAATTTGGGAATGGTATGTGTGGGAATAGGTTGTTTCATTTTTGCGGTTAAGAGGTTATTAAGTACTCGATGGAAATAGTGGGATGGAAAATAATTGTTGCGAAAAAAAATTAGCCAAGAACTCTACTTCTTTATGAGAGACTGTCCAGCTGGAAGTCAGAGAATACGCCCTTGTGGAGGAGGGTAGAGAGAGAATTCAACTTAAAATTGAAATTACATGAGCTATAAGAATTGGTGCCCAAACCAAAGTTTTTATTGTACGTAATTTTCCAGCCTTGAAGATGCATCATGTGATGTGAAACGTTGGCAGAATAAACTTGATCTTGTAAGAGACATGCATGCCTTTACCTCTTCAACCTGATATATATATATATATATATATATA
>NC_089761.1:47389272-47414272 GCF_040412425.1 Macrobrachium rosenbergii | reverse complement strand
AATGCTACCATTATCGAAATTACTGAAGTTCTATATGCAGACGACATAGCTTGGAATGTCCTTTTCACAACCCATGCCCCTGAGGGTAAGAGAAGAGGTGGAAGACCCAGAACTATAGGCATCCTATTAACTAGGATGAGAGCTGGTACGAGAAGAGGCTGACAAGGAGTGGAGATTTTGGGAAGATAAAGTGCAGGAAAAGCATGAGTGAGGGAATTTCACAAAGGCCCTTTGTGTCGCATGGCGCTGAAAATAAAGCTATGACAATACAGTATTTTTAAATATATATATATATATATATATATATATATATATATATATATATATATATATATATATATATATATTTATGCATACATTGTATAGGTAATGTTTTAATAACCTATATTGTTATTATTATTACTTATTATTATTATTATTATTATTATTATTATTATTATTATTATTATTATTGTGATGGTAGTGGTGGTGATAGTGAACAGGGTCTGAAATATTACCATATTGTTTTAAAACACAGTTTTCTCTCTCTCTCTCTCTCTCTCTCTCTCTCTCTCTCTCTCTCTCTCTCTCTCTTCTCTCTCTCTGTTTTCATTATGCCCGACTTATTTCGTCACCTACATACATTTTCAGTCGTTGTTAATTACACCAGCCATTTTGTGTTCATTTTCACCTGTTTCTTGGACGTGGAGATCCAAATCTCCGCGTAATATATTTCTTTTTTACTTCGCTCATGTCAAACATGTTTTCCTGCCGTGATGTATTCATGGGAACTGCTGCAAAAATGGAATCCTGCTGCCTCACAAGAGATGAAGGGGACAGATTGGGACGAGGGTGGGAGGAGAGGGAAATTTCAAGGAGAAAAAATATGTGAACTCTGCATACCTGTCCTAACGCAGGTAGACTGCACGTCAGATTAGGTAAATTGATATTGTATATGAGTGTTATTGTATAAAATGCATATGTGTCGGTACATTTATTTATGTAAATTTCCTCGCCACGTTATAGAATGGACGCAAATTCCTGAGATGTATGCTAGTATTGTACCAGCCGCGGTTTTTTAGCCATGGCCCTAGGTTAGGTTAGGTTGGGTTAGATTAGATTAGGTTAGGTTGGATTAGGTTAGGTTTGGTTAGATTGGTACCTCTAAAGTAATTTGGGTGTGGGAAACATGATAAGAGAAGGGACAGTAGTCTGCTGCTAATTCACCCAGACAGTAAACCTAAAGATGGAGTTTGTTACCTGTAGACTACCGTCCGAATTCTCTCATAAATAACCGTCTTTTTTGACGGTATGAGTACACTAGTTGTATGATAGTTCACGATTTATGATGTGACGCTTCCTCGATGTAAAAAAATATTCCTTTTTTGTTTCAACTTTTCTTATTCTGTTTTTTTCAATGAACTGTTTTATTGGATCCATTTGTATCTGACGGTGGGATCTCTTGGCGAGCGATATGTTGATAGTTATGTTCAGATGTGGTTTGTGAGTGTATGAATATTGGCACGTGTCTCTTTTGTTTCTCTTATCTACCATATATGATATGCCTTCTTTATAGCTGTATGGAAGGGCTAAGTTGTGGCAGTTTTACTGCACAGGGTTCATCCACACAGTTCATCCTTTAGTGGCAGTTAAATCGTTGTGTCGTGTTTATCTGGGCCACCCCCCGTTAGAGGAAACTGTAATGGTGATACATATGTATATACTGTATATATATATATATATATATATATATATATATATATATATATATATGTGTGTGTGTATGTTTGTATATGTAGATATATACATATGTGGTATATATATGCTGTGTACATATATTATGTATATATACAGTATATATATAAATATACATATATGTATATACTATATACAGTATATATAAATATATAAATATATATATATATATATATATATATATATATATATATATGTATATATATACATACATACATACAAACTCGCATGCATAGTTCCCTTTTTATCTCTTTCTCCCTCCCTCTCCCGCACCGTTTAGGACACTTTCTCTTCACCGCGAGTCCAACCCGGGAAAAACTCCCGAACATATGAACTGATTAACGCGGAAGACCGCTCGGAACTGTGATCATCCGATTATGAAGCCAACCGGATATATATCCACCGATATTGGTGTGCAATTTTTCATGTATATTGACAGTTATATACAGATGACGTCCGGTTAATCACTTCGGGGAAAAATTAGCTTCAACCCGTTGGCCCAAATTACAATCTCGGCTGCCCAGTCCCTGCTGTCATGCGGCCTGTCGTAATTATTATGCATTGGTATTTGAGTGGGCTGGTTTTTATTTAAATGGTCGTTTAATTTTTTTCATGCTGTTAACTGTATTCTGTTTTTTGATTGGTCCTCTGTTGTAATGTATGGTATTTCTCTTTATGTGTATGTCTGTGTTATTTAGTTTTTCTCCTTTCTATAGTATGGTAGCTTTTTCCTGGGTTATAGTTGCTATTTTAACTTTGTATACCTGTTTTTTTATATCTTCGTGAGATGAATTAATTATGTTGGGTATTTTTTCATGTTTTTGTGTGGCTTCTTTCATTTCGGGTATTTTTCAGTGAGCTTTTGTTTAATGTTTTTGTGTGGGATGTTTTATATAGGTTTTTATTGGTGTTATTTTGTACTGTTTTTTGCGGTTTTTGTATTATGTGTTTCCTTTTGTGTTAGGTTTGTATGTATCTCTAGATTTAATGTTTTTTCATATACAGTAATAATTTTATATAAATTACTGTTTGATTTTATCCCCTAATGCATTTTTTGCTTGGTTTAAATTGATTTTATATATTTTGCTCGGGATATTGTTTGTAGATAACAGTTTAGTTTTTTTCGTTTTTATTAGCAGTTTCTGTATATTTTAATTTTGCTTAAGGGGGGGCGGAGGGTTGACACTGGGATTCTCCTTGTTTTTAGTGAGACACTTTTGTATTTTATTAGCCATTCTCTCTCTTTTAGATTAATCTTTGTCCTCTGCTAAGAGCTTTTATTTCGCTTTTTATTTCCTTTTTATATTGGGTGTAGTTCGTGCGTGTATTTTTCTGCATCCCTATTTAGTTTATTTGCCTGTCATTTATTATGATTATGTCCGTTTGAACTGATTTATTATGGTTTTGAGATGCTTACTTTTATGTTTAGCTTTTAATTTTTCTTCTTTTATATTGGGCCTTTTCCGCTTTTGTTTTGTGTTTTTTGAAATTCTTTTAGTTTTTGTTATATGATTTGGTTTGATTTTGTGTTGTATCATGGGTATTTTTTTTAATTAAAGTTTTTATTTTTTCATATGTTTATGGTAATTCTTGTGTTGGACGTACATTGACTTGTTATTTATTTTTCCTGATAGTAACAATTCTAGTAGCCGTAACGATAATATTGATTTAGGTCATTATTTTTAATATTTGAGTTTCTGTTAATAAGATAGCAACAATGGTCATTTTAATTAAAATTATTATTCTTCTTGTTATTCTTGTTATTGCTAATGATTAGAAGGGTCGATCTCGACCTCATTTGGACAGCTGGAAAAGCACTTAATAACATTTTTCCCTTTCATTTTCTGATGTCGCAATTTTGAAGAATTAATAATCCTCAAATCTCATTTATCGGGCAAAAAGTAATTAACCTGGAGGTAATTAGCTCCACTTTTCCGTAATTGAATCTGGACGAAGTAATTCATTTAGATGCAATTCCTCCTCAACCCTCCCCCCAGTAGCTCGGAGGTAGGTGGGAGGGAGTGGGGCCGGGGAGGGAGAGGTGGGGGAGTTGGTTAATGTATCGGGACAGGCTGTTGCATTTCTGTTGCATCTCAGTGTCACGTTTGGACGAGAATCTGTGTCCTTTTGGATTACATGTCTGCATGATTTGCTATATGTCTTTGCTCCCTTGGCAGATTTTGATGCAGAGGCCGATGGGAAGGGCGTTCTAATAGCCTTATGTAACCCTAGCCTGATGGAAACCGGAAGTGCTTTTTTTTCTTACATAGACCAACAGGGCGGAGAGTCAAACAGCCTTATTTACTGCCCTAGGGCCATAAATACAGGAATAGAAGAATTTTCTTTTAAATCCAAAGACTTGCCTCACTTTATCAAATGCAATGTTAATTACTTGAAAAGTAATGTTATACCCTCTCTCATTATGCATGCACACACACACACACACACACACACACACACACACACACACACACACACACACACACACACACACACACACACATATATATATATATATATATATATATATATATATATATATATATATATATAAAGAGAGCGTATAACACTACTTTCAAACAGTTGACGTTGCACCTATTGTAAGTGAGACACGTATACGAGGTTACTGTAAATGACAGCGTATGAATTTCCTGGACCACTGGAAGATGTAACCTCCGAATCATGATCCATTCCAGTGGATTGCAATGAACTCGCAAGAGTTAAGGACATCTTTAAGGATTTTGCGTAGTGCCCTTTTTCTAATTGATAAGGTGCAATTTCTTATATCCTAGGGTTGTATCTTTATTGTTAGAGTTCTGTTTTCTTAAAATAATGTTCGTGTTTGATTCTGAAATTTGAAGCAAAGAAAACGTTACGTCACGTCAATGACAAAAGTGGTAATCAGATTGATATGAGCCGGTTTACGATGAAAGTGTAGGCATTATCCCACACATCTTCTCAATGTTCGTGATAAAAATTCCAAGATAAATTGGTTGTGAGGGTTGCCAGAACACTTAACGAAGAGGAGAGAGAAATGGCGAGGTGGTGGAGGAGTGAAAGGTGGAAATGGGTCTGGAAAGATTTAGCAGTAATATCTCATATTATGTTGAGGTACTCCTGTGTCTCTCCCCACAATCCCTTCCTTTCTTCCTGAGTTGAGGAAAACAAAAGCCTTGACTATTTGCAAACATAATTAAATAAGGAAATAATGTAACAGAGAGTACAACGCTGAGATAGTAGGTTGAGGTTAAATGATCAGTTATAAGCACACGCATCTTACTGAGCTGTTTTTCTTTACAGGTATGTCCGGAGTTCCATATTTAGATGGATGGAGACCAAGGCTGGATTATAATCCCCAAATGTATGTATGCACTCACAACGTGTTGTCTTATCTGGAACTTTATTGGTGATTATGATTCCACCTTGTATCTTTCTATATACAGGAAATCAGTGGATGACTAAAAGAAACCATTTGTTTTTTCTATCGGTTTCGTTTATTATTTACTTTATATTTCCGTAGTGGAATTATTAGATATATGGCTAAAAAAAGTTTCTTTTCTGTCTGTCTCAGTTGTATTTATTTATTTATTTATTTCTTATACCTTGGCTCCTGCGAGGGATTGCACCGTGAGAATTGGATGCTTAAATAAAAACGCCCTCTTCCTCTGTAATAGCTTTAATGCTGGAAACACCCATTATTCAGAAACCCAGAATGATAGTCAATTACTGAAAAAAGATTGAGTAAAAAGATATTATACTGAGGGTAAAGGGATGAAAAATTATAAATTTTAAACAATTATTATTGTTATTGCAAAGCTCATTATCAGATACAGCTGGGTGGATGATAATATTGTAATGTAAATCTATACGATATTTCATGTAGCCTGTTTCCCACTTTTATCCTTGTAGATGTCATCGTGACATTGACGTTTTTTGAGGATTATTATAATTTATAGTAGTAGTAGTAGTAGCAGTAGTAGTAGTAGTAGTAGTAGTAGTAGTAGTAGTAGTAGTAGTAGTACTTTGAGGTGGCAATAGCATAAGAATCTGGACCCCAAGTGGGAAGACTAAATAGAACTAGTTGAAATTAAAAGATAAAAAAGTGATGTTAAGGAAAATTAGACGTGGAAATCAACAGATCTCGTTAACACCTTTAGCGGGTTGGCAAGGCAGTAATTTGCTAGTCGAAAGTATACCAAGCGAAGTTTGGCTAGTTGACAGGTACAAAGCAAAAGATTAGATGGGTTGTAAGTTGACAGTGATTCCTGAAAGGTACCAAGCTAAGTCTGGCTAGTTGACAGGTACACTACAAAGCAGAGGATTATCGGGTTGTACAGTAAGTTGACAGTGAATCCTAGTACAGAATCTTTATGAAATTAAGAGATTTACTGTTTTGTAAATGAAGATGGTAGCTAACACCAAAGGTTTTCTTTCTGCTATTTTTTCTTTGCTATTTATTTAGATTTTGTTTCTTTTATATTTTTGCCCTAAGATTTATTGCTGTTATTATAAGTCAGTCGTACCGTACATTCTTGAACTACTACCGTTGTTGACTAAAATGTTACATTGCATTTGCTTAGTGAAGTAATAATCAAAATAAGTAAAAGTTCCACCCTGTGTACGTATGATAATCTTACTTGTTTACTTGCCATTTAAACTTGACGTCGTAAAACACAAATTCACGGCTCCAGGGAAACACCGAAGAGACAGAAATTATCAATATATTAGGTTAAATAGTTGCTGGTGATCTTCGCACATTGATTAAAACAGATCCGAAAGAGCCGCTGTAAACTGTGAGAGGTATTAATAGGAAAGAAAATAGGAAATAGCAATCATACACTGCTGTTATATTTGTCAGCGGTTAGCAAGATTTTGCTGAAATCGTCGGGAGATATTGCTCTAGTTTGATATGCCTAATTAGAAAAAGCGGAAAAGTTGTACAGCATTTTTTTTTGTTAAAAAAAATCTATGTCCAGTTCGACCTAAGAATTTCGTTTTGGACAAGACTTGAAATAATAGGCGACATAAATTATCAAACGTACTTTGGAAAGCACTGGAGAAAAATGCGTAAGGATTTTTCAAGCTATACAATTTCTTATATATAAAAGGTAAACGTCGAGTTATAAAAGAAAAAATCCATTAAAATAAAGAAAGGAAGGAAGATGAGGGTAGGGCATTATGGAAAAGACGTGAAAATGGATCCCGTCTTTTGGCAGATATGAAGATGAGGGTAAGAGAAGATAACCCTTGATGAAGATAGAGGAGGCAGGTGGCGCTTGGTGGTCGTGATGATGAGGAAGGTGATGATGTTTGAGGATGGTGAAGTATTGGTAGTAGAGCATTTGCTTTTTTATGCTGGAGGCTATAGCTATATATATATATATATATATATATATATATATATATATATGTGTATATATGTGTGTGTGTGTATACGATATATGTATATATATACACATATACATACATACATATATATGTATGTATGTATATATGTATGTATATTTTTGTATGGGGAAAGATTCTGATATTCAGATTCATAACATGTTTGGAAAACTTTGCAGAAAAGGAATTTGTAAACGTTAAAATTCAGCAGTCAAGTGTTTATTTATGTCCTTGAAAAAATGCTCTCTCTCTCTCTCTCTCTCTCTCTCTCTCTCTCTCTCTCTCTCTCTCTCTCTCTCTCTCTCTCTCTCTCTCTCCTTTAATTTCCTAATTCCTCCTTTCCTGTGAGAACAAAAGGCAGCAAAATAAAAGAAGGTCAAGTCTAACAGTAATATTTATTAGCACAGATATTATGAGTGAAACTTAAATATCTGGGTTTTTATATTAACAAAACATACTTCTTTCGATATATTGTGAATTTTGCTTCTATTAAGCATAGAAGTGAATTAGTAAAAGTTGCTGCAGTTTGATAATTTATTATTTGTAAAAATAAAAGCCTTATTTAATCAGTAGGCGGAAAAATGAACGCTCTTGCGTTTTTAAAAGAAACGTTTGTGAAATTCATTAGCTTCTTATTTTTCTTTCCTCGCGACCTTCTGCCTCATCACAACTTGTCTCCTTTAAGCGGCTTTGATATTTCCGACGGAGATTCTTCTTCTTCCTAATTAAGAAAAGAAGTCGGGAAAGATGCAGGGAATATCATTATGTAGAAGGGGGACCTTTTGATTAAGACCCTCATAGCTGATGGAGATCGAGTAAGAATTTGTTCGTGCGTGCTTTTATGGCGTTTGGGGAAAAAGTTACAAGTCTCTCTCTCTCTCTCTCTCTCTCTCTCTCTCTCTCTCTCTCTCTCTCTCTCTCTCTCTCTCTCTCTCAAGAGTCTCATAGTGTGTTATGTATTCTTCCACAAAACGAGATCGAGCATTGATTATTTTTTTTATTCTACCACAGGAATATCAGGGATAATAATTATATTCTAACACAGGAATATCAAGAATAATAATCATATTCTACCGCAGAAATATCAGGGATAATAATTATATTCAACCACATTAATATCAGGGGTAATAATTATTTTATCACATCTGGCATCTCTAAGACTTTTGGCAAGTTTTGGTGCAAAGGTTGCTAGCTAAGCTTCTTTGTTGCCTTAATCCCTTCTGTTTCTCTTTTCCTTGATGGGAACCACGGATTTTTCTCCCACCATATTCTTTTTAAGCCTACGTTAATAACAAAAGTATCTTTTTAGCTTTATTTTTAGATACCCTGCTTTCGAGTTGCCGGGACCCCATCTACCACTTTTCCCATTTTCAAGCCATTTTTATGACCTCCTGCGATGACATTCACCCTTTTCAATGGACCTTCCTTCAGAGGCCCTAGCCTATGAAGATAACTGCCCAGCTCTCAATTGTAAATATGTCTTGACGTTTCCTATTTTCCTATTAATGTATTTATTGGTATCATGTGATTAGGAATGACGGGAGCATGAAATAAGAACTGACAGAAACCGGTACATTAGAGGAGTCTTCTTAATAATTTTTCTCTGCTGTTATTTTTTTTCATTCTGAATTATTTGTTCTATGAAAATGTTGACGTTTAAAGAAGGGATGTGGTATCCAGGAAAGGCAAGAATGTGTGCAAAGTAGAAGTTAATGGCTAAATGTATGACGAGCTGCAACTGAGAATTCTGTTTAGGTGTTGAAAACGACTAATGTTGTGGGAAGTTCAACTGCACTCCTATTGGGCAGATAACCTACAAATGTGGCAGTGACCGATGTGATGTTCTTTCTTTGGGACCACCCTTGTTAGGAGAAACGGTATAAATTTGAATGTGGGCATTTGAATACATAGACTCAGTCTTTCTTCTTTTCTGTGACGTTCATACATAGAAAAACAAGAGAGAGAAAGGAAGGAGGAGAGTAAACAGAGCTATGAATAAATTTGCAGGTGGAATGGTTATGAGAGGTTTCTTAAAATCTCGTGACAGTTATGCAAATGGCTTTCTAAGGAGATGGCGTCGGAAGGAAGGGACCATTGAAGTCCCGTGAACTGCGACGCAATTGTTGGATTTTTTCTTGGGAAAATAAAAAGGAAAATAGATGTGCAAGGGGACGTGAAATGGTCCGTTTAGAAGGATAACTCTCTCTCTCTCTCTCTCTCTCTCTCTCTCTCTCAGCAAACCGAATACGCATTCACACGAGTTCCTTGCATTTAGAGTATTATTTGAGAACAATCCATTTCTCATGTGAAGGTAAATTCGTCTTGGGGAATTTTTATTTCACTTTTATCCTTGTATCTCTCTCTCTCTCTCTCTCTCTCTCTCTCTCTCTCTCTCTCTCTCTCTCTACCCTACTTTGTGGTAGTTCATCATTAACTGCGCATATTAGACGTTTCTTCTCTCTCTCTCTCTCTCAGCACATTGAATACGTCTTCTTACGAGTTCCTTGTGTACAGCATTATTTAAGAAGGTATATTCATCATTGAGAGTTTATATTTCTCTCTCTCTCTCTCTCTCTCTCTCTCTCTCTCTCTCTCTCTCTCTTAGTATTGTAATTATATATTTTCCTCTTGTTCTTTCCGAACTCTGTATGTGTGTGTGTGTGTATGTGCTGTACTTCGATTTTTCTCTTTTGCTGGGGGTTTCTTTATACTGCCAGGGAAAAAATGCTTTAGAAAAAAATCACCGTTAATATTATTAATACATTGAAAAGGAAATGAGAAAGAGTCATCCTTTTATATTGCAGATTTGTTTTATTTACTAGATTACGTAAAGGAAAGTGGGGAATAATAAGTTTCGTTTGTGATATGGGTACATATTACCTTCTGTTGTATTATTTCAGTTTTTTATATTTACTGAATTCAGACTGGATTAAAAAGGAAATGGGGAAGGTTTACCTTTTATATCCGAGTTGTTTTTTTTTTACATTCTTTGCTCATCAGTTTGCTTTTCCAATAACATAGATAACTGACAGTTTATTTTTATGGTTATCTATGCTTTCGTTTTTAAAGATATTTTTTCATTAATTTCTAATATTTACACTGTAAGTGGTAAACAGGAAAATATCCTCTTGTATCTGAAAATTTTTATATTTATTAATTTCTAATATTTACACTGTAAGTGGTAAACAGCAAAATATCCTCTTGTATCTGACTATTTTTATATCCATCAACATTTATTGATTAACCTTTTTAGCAATATGGAGATATTTGCAAGACTTTATATTATCGCAATATTGTGTTTTCTCGTCATTTACTCGCTGGCAAAAGAAGGAAAGGAAAGAGAATGACTTTTCGTGGGAAATTCCCCAGACATCAACATAATACAGATGATATCTCGCATTGGGTCCTTCCTTAGATGAATTTTTCTTTATTCCTTTTTAATCTTTTTTTTTACTTATGTATTTTCCATTACGAATCCCTTGCCCTATTTCCTTTCTGTTCCTCAGCGGGAGAGGGATTGTTAAAATTTAAGAAATAACAATTGGAAATTGATCGATAGTTTTCAGGGCATTGTCATTTGACATTGTAGATTTGGACCATACTCTTTGGAACAGTTCAGTCATGATTCTGATCACGCAAGCAGTGACTTGCGTATTTGGAGACGGTTGACTGTAGAGGGACGCAGCCGACGAAGCACAGAGAGAGAGAGAGAGAGAGAGAGAGAGAGAGAGAGAGAGAGAGAGAGATGAAAAAATAACATGATCTGATTATACATCATCACTTGATCTCACCCCACCAGTGTGGAACCATTCATCAGATATTCATCATATTCGTCGATTTGAGGCAATTTAATCATAACACTGTAGATAAGGCATATCTCTCTCTCTCTCTCTCTCTCTCTCTCTCTCTCTCTCTCTCTCTCTCTCTCGTTTTATTTTGGCCCTTTAGTATCTTAAAAAGAATAAGAAGAATTCCTTTCGGTACAAGCATCATAAAACGGAAATAGGTGAGGTTCATTATTTTATATTTGAATGTTTGTGTATTTCTTGTTTGCTATATATTTACTTACGGTAAAATACCAGAAGAGAAATATTTTATTTTTAGGTCTATGCATTCCATCACGTTATTTTAGCTTTGGTCTGTATTTTTCATATCCCCTTCAGCAAAAGAAACAGAGAATAAATAGAATTACTTTATATGAAAGTGAAGTTTCCGTTCAAAAAATGACTTTCCCTTTTCGTACCATCCTCATGTAAAGTTGAAAAGTTTTCCCCATTTCATCTTTTCTTTATTTCTCCATTGGTTTAACTCACATGTCTCCCATGTTTATTCTCTGTTCCTCGAAGGTATGTTTGGACGCTTTGATTTTGAAGGAATAACGAAGAAATAGTAATTGACGGGTGACAGGTCATTATAAATTTGATAAAATTTTACTTTTATTTCACACTATTCATTAGCATCGTGAAATTTTTCGAATAACGTTGATTTTTAGTTCTCTCTCTCTCTCTCTCTCTCTCTCTCTCTCTCTCTCTCTCTCTCTCTCTCTCTCTCTCTCTCTCTCTGAATGACAGCCTCACCATCCCACGACACTTTATGGCCTAATGACCGTCGCCTGAAGACAAGTCACGTAAGATTTTATTCCTCGTCGTGACTCGTGGGTTCCATCCCATTATGTTCCCGTAAAGATCGTTTCTCGGAGAAGAGCAGATGAGAGAAAAGCGAGACGAGGAGGAGGGGGAGGAGAGTTTCGAGATGGTTTTTTATTTTTAATTTCCGCAGACTGTTTACAGCCTTAGTGGGTTTCTTCAGGTTCATTTTCAGTCTGTCATTTCTGATACATAAATACGGTGTGTAGGCTATGTGTATAAATATATGTACATATATATATACATACATATGTACATATATACATACATGTATGTATGTATATATATATATATATATATATATATATATATATATATATATATAAAATGTAATTGTTTTGAGAGTGATTTACTTGAGGTTAAGTTAAATATTTTGTGCTCACTCTCTCTCTCTCTCTCTCTCTCTCTCTCTCTCTCTCTCTCTCTCTCTCTCTCTCTCACACACACACACACACACACACACACACACACACACACACACACACACACACACACACACACACACACACACACACAGCAAAATTCCACGAGTCCCCTAGGTTGTCTCCGAACGCCACAGAAAGTGAATGGTCCAATGGATGTGGGTATTTTAATAGGTACCTGAAGTCGTAATAATGTAATTGCTGTTAAATGAAGTCGGCCTTATGCCAGGACGGGCTCCTGGCCGAGTACTAACGTGGGTGGGCATGAAGTGCCAGATGGAGAAGGGAGTTCAGTGTGGAGGAGGAGGAGGAGGAGGAGGCGTCAGGGAGAAGCTGAATGGATGGACGGACTTATTGTCGTGATTCTCTTAATCTGGGAAGATGTTTGTCTTGGAGTCGACTTGGATGAATAAGGATGATTAAGGATGAAGAAGGATCAGGCGCATTAGAAGGCTTTCCTTTAAGGATTGATGGAATGGATTGTGAGCGCTGTTAAAGGATGAACCGCCGATTCCGCCCGGGTAATTTAAGGCGTCTCGACGGTGAACTGCTCTTTCTGCTGGAATTATTACTCGGGTTTTGGAATTACGGTTTGAATCTGGAACGGTTGTTGGGATCGACATTTTTTTTATGAATTTGTAACGACTAAGATGTGGTTCCCATGGGGCGGTAGTGCCGTCGGTGCACCTTACACGGTGAACTGTAGGCATTATTATTACTGAAGGTTGTGTGCAGTGTCCCCTCGGTTCTTAGCTGCAACCCGTTTCATTCCTCGAACTATACCTCCGTTCATATTCTATTTGGAATTACGTTTGCAATCTGGAACGGTTATTGAGATCGACATTTTCTCATGAATTTGGAATGATTAAGATTCGGTTCCTATAGGGTGTTAGTGCCGTCAGTGCTCCTTATACGGTTCTTTGTAGGCATTACGTAAGGTTGTCCCATCAGCCCCTCTATGTAACACCTTTTCATTCCTTTTACTGTACCCCCGTTCATATTCTCTTCATTTTCCTTCAACCCTCTCCTAACAATAGTTTCAACATTATTTTCAGCGTTAAATGACCTCATGGGTCCCAGCCCTTGGCCTCTGGCTTGAATTTTACATTCCAGTTCCAGTTCCGATGCGGTGTTGTAACCTCAGTAATTTACAATATATATTTTTAGAGTAAAATCGTTTTACTGTAGTTGAAATAGCATAAAACTTTAATATTGTCTCTGTATACTTTGAGTGTTTACAGTATCTGTGGACTTATCTGAGAAATTTGTAATGGCTCGATTGTGTTATGGGATTTTCTCTATTTTGGGATGGATGCACTACGTTTCGAATGCCTCTGGAATCTGGAAAATTTAATATGACGTTGTTGCTGGAATTCCATCTGCAAGAGAAGACAATCGCACCGTATTGGTATTTGTCCCAGAATCGGTGACGCTTCACAATCTTGGAATTTTTTTTCAAAAATTCATAACTGTTAATTTGTCTTTTGAATTGCGTTTTACAGTAGCGACTGTTACATTTCCGTTTGTAATGACTTCGGAATTAAAATAATTAAGTTGTATCTGGCAATTACATTGTATAGATAATTATTTGATAAGGGAAATTCATTCTGCCGTTAGAAATGTTAGTTGTCAGGAAGATAAGAACTAAAACATTAAGCCTAGTATTTACAGAACATTAACTGATCAGTGTTATTCCATGGCTTTTCATGGGAGCATTAATTTTGTCATTGATTAGTCAGATCCCAAATAAAAATTCACAGGAACTTGGAGTCCCCTCGTAGCCTTTTCTAAACTGCAGTGGTACGTCACAACGAGTCCCGAAAAGCCAGCAGAGTGTAGTGAGTGGGGGAAAAAAGCCTAAAGACACGTTATTTAGGAGGAAAGCAATTTTTTCCTCATTTTATTACTGCAAGATACTTGCGAATGATCTAAAGACGTGCTGGTGTCGTTAAACTTTAGCGGGAATGCAAGTCATGTGAAATTATAGGTCATACATATGAATTATATCCATCAGATGTGTGAATTACATAAATTATGCAGGAATAAAGTTCAGCATAATTCCAGTGTGACATCGACGTGACATAGTATTTTATACGAATATATTTTAGACATTTTTAGTCGGTTTTCTTTAATTTGATACTGCTGTTCCTTTCGTTCTCTCTTCTCTGTAGCACTTCGGGGTTCTACACTGAATACAGGACATGCATATCAACAGGTTTTGCAACAAACATAGGTAGAAGTTTTATATATATGATAAAATGAACGTTGTCGCCATTTTGCGAAAGCACAAAGTACAAGAGGTGTAACATTACTACTCAGTAACAATATTCATAAGTTAATTTGTTCCTCATATTTTTCCTCGTGCGTATATGCATTTGCTAGTGGCGTAACCACACCGTCTTCAATAATTTATGCGTATGATTCCACTCTCTCTCTCTCTCTCTCTCTCTCTCTCTCTCTCTCTCTCTCTCTCTCTCTCTCTCTCTCTCTATATATATATATATATATATATATATATATATATATATATATATATATATATATGTATATATATATATATATATACAGTATATATATAATATATATATGCATATATATGTGTATGCATGCATATGTATACATTATATATATACATATATATATGTATGTATTCGAGTGTATGTATTATCGTTCGTATGTATGTGCGTTAGTAATCGTATACGCCACATCATCGTATTTATTGCATGAGTTCATCCGTTAATGCATACAGTCGCACACCCCTGAGAAGCAGCGCTGTCAGTTCATTCATGCATGTGTGTGTGTATATTTGCATATCCAAATTACTGTGCATATTACCTTGCTGTCGAATACCATTGCGTTCCCGGTCCCGCTTGAATATCATGCGACGCCGCGCTGTCTTATTTATGGAGATGGATAGATATGATGCTCTCTCTCTCTCTCTCTCTCTCTCTCTCTCTCTCTCTCTCTCTCTCTCTCTCTCTCTCTCTGTCGTGATTGATTGGAATTCTATATTTCATTCAGTTCCCATTATTATCTCTCTCTCTCTCTCTCTCTCTCTCTCTCTCTCTCTCTCTCTCTCTCTCTCTCTCTCTCTCTCTCTCTCTCTGGTTAACTGGAATTCTAAGTATCTCTCTCTCTCTCTCTCTCTCTCTCTCTCTCTCTCTCTCTCTCTCTCTCTGTCGCGATTAACTGGAATTCTAAGTTTATATTTCATTCAGTTCCCTTTATTATTATCTCTCTCTCTCTCTCTCTCTCTCTCTCTCTCTCTCTCTCTCTCTCTCTCTCTCTCTCTCTCTCTCTGTCTGTCGTGATTCATTGGAATTCTGTATTTCATTCAGTTCCCATTATCATCTTTCTCTCTCTCTCTCTCTCTCTCTCTCTCTCTCTCTCTCTCTCTCTCTCTCTGTCGCGATTAATTGGAATTCTAAGTATATACTTCATTTAGTTCCCCTTATTATCTCTCTCTCTCTCTCTCTCTCTCTCTCTCTCTCTCTCTCTCTCTCTCTCTCTCTCTCTCTCTGTGTCATGATTAACTGGAATTCTAAGTACACATTTCATTCAGTTCTTATTCTCTCTCTCTCTCTCTCTCTCTCTCTCTCTCTCTCTCTCTCTCTCTCTCTCTCTCTCTCTGTCGCGATTGATTGGAATTTAATTCATTTCCTTTTATTATCTCTCTCTCTCTCTCTCTCTCTCTCTCTCTTGTGATAATATTTCATTCATTTCCCACTCTCTCCCTCTTTCTTTATCTTTCACACACACACGCATACACCCTCATACATATCTTACAAGTGTTATCAGTCTATTTCATAGCAGTCTGGTTTTTATGCTGGTCGATATGTACAGAACTGATTGAGGTTATTTTAATGCTTTTGGTGAAAAAGGAATGTACTAGAAGGTTCCGATGCAAATATCTTTTTGTCTTTGTAAGTGCATGTTTGTGCACGAGCTAACAACTTGATACAGGGCAGAGAGGCCCCGATATTTTTTTTTTAAAGAAATGTGAGATTCAGGTCATAGCAGTAAGTAAAATGAGACCTTGGGGTTTTTCCTCAGTACCCATTTGTATAAGAGGATGATTCTGGAATTGGCCGTCATCAGTGAAACCGTTAGTATCAGCCAATGAGGTTGGCATTGAAAGCAGATTGTATTGACTAGATTATTTTGTAATTTATTCTTTGACAAGTGGCTCAGTAGAACTCCCCACCCGATTGCCCAGCTGATGGATAGTGAAGGGTGAATCAGTCGGTGTCTCAGCTTCTTCCATCACAGGATCAGTAAGCTATGTATTGTTGTTTATAATAATAAACAAGTAAAAAATGCGCCGAAGTTTCTTCGGCGCAATCGAGTTTTCTGTACAGCCGCTACGGCGTATAATCAAACCAACCGAAAATAGATCTATCTTTCGGTGGTCTCTGTATAATGCTGTATGAGCCGCGGCCCATGAAACTTTAACCACGGCCCATTGGTGGCATGTCCTATATAGTTGCCAGACGCACGAATATGGCTTATTTTAACCATAAATAAAATAAAAGCTACTGAGGCTAGGGGGCTGAAATCTGGTGTGTTTCATGATTGGAGGGTGGATGATGAATATTCCAGTTTGCAGCCTTCAGCCTCAGTAGTTTTTAAGATCTGAGGGAGGACAGAAAAAGTGAGGACAGAAAAAAGTGCGGACAGAATAAAGTGCGGACGGACAAACAAAGCTGGCACCACAGTTTTCTTCTACAGAAAACTAATAAAAATACTATTAACTGAGCTTTTAAATTCATAGAAACATGTTAGCTTTCAATGAGAAGACATTCATTTATGTACAGCACGTATACTTGTTTCACCATACGGCTTCAGAGGGTGGCATCAGGTGGTAGCCTTCTGCTTCTCAGCAAATATTTTGGAATGGTGTCCTGTGCCCTTGCCTGTTTTTCCACCCTGGTTGTGACCACCACGGTTGTCTAAATAACAGGTATATTAGTTACAGGTAAGGTCAAGAGGGGCACAATTGGTTTTTACCAGTGAATGCACAACCTCCCACCCTCGCCCATGAGTCGAACTTGGGGTTCATGCCTGAGAGGCAAAGAAGTTACCTATTATTTATGTATATAATATATATATATATATATGTATGTATATGTATATATATATATATATATATATATATATATATATATATATATATGTGTGTGTGTGTGTGTGTGTGTGTGTGTGTGTGAGTGAGTTTGAAACAAGACTAAAATTTCTCGTAAATCGAATTTTCAACTATTTATAGGCATTAATCTTATACCATTCCCTGTTCCCCCCTCCCCTGTCCTCTCCGCCTTACGAAACATCGCGTCTCATATGACGCCCCGGAATGCTTCTGATGATCTACTCCAGCGTCCTTGAAGTATCCATCGCCCCCTTTCCACCTAGACACCCCCCTCCCCCAGTCTCGCCCGTCCCTCCCTCCCTCCTTGCCAAAAAGTGTGACATCTGTATTTATGTTGTAATTTGCACTACACCCAGAAAGCGACCTTCCCACGCCAGTCCCATCGCCGCGATTATTATTTTCATATTCATGGGAAAATTAGGGAGACCGGCTCTCAAGACGTGGTAGGTGTCACGTCGCTTGTTTTAAACAGGTTTTTCAAATTTGCTGTTTTTTTTATTGTACAGATTCGTGAAGTGTGTTGGCTGCCTTTACAAATTTTCCGTACGCCATTATTTTTTTTTTTTTTTTTTTTTTTTACTTCTGAGGTACCTCAGGCAAGATGTATTTTATCTGTAATGGTAATGTATTATATTCACTTGTCTATATTTATATATATATATATATATATATATATATATATATATATATTATATATATATATTATATATATATATATTTTTTTTTTTTTTTTTTTCCTAACGCCTTATCCCGTTAGAGGGGTTAGGAAATGATGTTTGCCTTCCGTTATTAATCAAGTGTTTTTAGATAAAGTTACCATCTCCATTTTATGAATGCATATATACATACACATATATACAGTATGTATATATATATATATATATATATATATATATATATATATATATATATGCTGGTATGTGAATGTATATTATATATATATATATATATATATATATATATGATTATTATCACTTTTTATGTGATTCATTTATCACACATTACCACAGGTGAAAAATAGAAAGGGTATAGGTCTGGTGTTTTCGACTTTATTTCCAAGCCATTGACGAAGGACTGATAGTGTGAGAAGTCACAAATATATATACTACAAGAACAGTATGATGTTTTGCTCCATATCCCCACTCAGGCCGGTGTCAGAGGTAGGAGTGTGCTTTAAAACTCATTTGGCTTTCACAATAGACTCTCAGGGGACATTGCTGATAAACAGACCATACCCACCTCAGATCACCTGACAGGTGTCATGGAGCAGAGTTTGGAAACTATTAACATTACTACCCTCGTACTGTGTTTACAAAATGATAATCCTATTTTCATATATCTCTGCTGCCTGCCTTAAAGTTTAAACAATTTACAAATTTCTTTTGATATTAAAGGATCAAGTTTATGACTGATATATTATAGGTTATAACTTTCTTTTATGAAGCTAGATTCCAATGATGTTTCCTTTCAGTGCATTATTAGAATATACAATCCTTTTGCCCCATCCCAGTTGATAGCATGATTGTTCTCACTAACATGTACAAATATGCCACTGTTCCCTTGTGCATATCTCACATTTCTTATGTTGTTCAATTCTTTTTTCCAGTGCTTTCCCAGTTTGGCCAATATAAAGTTGTTTCCACGGAATTTTATATACACATCCTTTAATATTGTCTGGGAGTTCTTGATAAGTACATTTTCATTGTTGTATTGTTCTTAAATGCGACATTAACACCAAAATTTAAGAAGATGAGGGATATCTTTCATACTATTATTATAAGGCAGAACAAGCAAATTTTTGTGTTGTAAGGTTCTTTCTGGTTTTGATACATAGTCTTTTTGCATTTGAAGCGGCAAAAAGACTATGTATCAAAACCAGAAAGAACCTTACAACACAAAAAATTTGCTTGTTCTGCCTTATAATAATAGTATGAAAGATATCCTCATCTTCTTAAGAATTTTGTTAATGTTATTTAAGAACAATACAACAATGAAAATGTACTTATCAAGAACTCCCCAGACAATATTAAAGGATGTATATAAAATTCCGTGTAAGTCTTGTGACAACTTTTATATTGGCCAAACTGGGAAAGCACTGAAAAAAGAATTGAATAAATATAAGAAATGTGTGAGATATGCACAAAGGAACTGGCATGTTAGTGAGAACAATCATGCTATCAACTGAAGGGGCAAAAGGATTGTATATTCTAATAATGCACTGAAAGGAACATCATTGAATCTAGCTTCATAAAAGAAAGTTACAACCATAATATGAATATCAGTCAGGGGATGTATAAACTTGATCCTTTAATATCAAAAGAAATTTGTAAATTGTTTAAACTTTAAGGCAGGCAGTAGAGATATATGAAAATAGGATTATCATATTTGTAAACACAGTACGAGGGTAGTAATGTTAATGAGTTTCCAAACTTATTTCCATGACACCTGTCAGGTGTGGATCTGAGGTGGGGTATGGTCTGTTTATCAGCAATGTCCCTGAGTCTATTGTGATTTTTAGCCAAATGAGTTTTTAAAGGCCACTCCTACCTCGACACCGGCCTGAGTGGGGATATGGAGTCTCTAACGGTTGTGTATGTTCGTCAGTACTGTTCTTGTAGTATATATATTTGTGACTTCTCACACTCTGTATCAGTCCTTCGTCAATGAAATAAAGTCGAAACCGGTCAGACCTATACCCTTCTTATTTTTTCACCTGTGGTAATGTGTGATATATATATATATATATATATATATATATATATATATATATATATATATTCTGACTCATATATATATCAGCAGAGTTTTCATCAATCGAAGACCAGAGTGCTGCCAACCAGGCCACCCAAGTCATAAAGAAGTTGGAGAACTGAGTACCACTATACCCAAGGCATTACCTGGGCAGGCTAACTGCTTGCATACCAGCGTGGTTTTCCCAACTTGCTGGTATGCACGCAGTTTGGCTGCCCAGGTAATGCCTTAGGTACAGTGGTACTCAGGTTCCAACTTCTTTTATGACTTGGGTGGCCTGGTTGGCAGCACTCTGGTCTTTCATTTGAAAGACCTGGGTTCGATCCTAATGTGAGTCAGAAATTTATTTCTGTTCCACACGTGATTGCGTGTTGATTATTTCTAATATATATATAGATATTATTATATATATATATATATATATATATATATATATATATATATATATATATATATATATTATATATATATATATATATATATATATGTGGGACGAAGTCTTCAACGAATATAGTGTATAAAAGTCACAAAGCACATGTTTTAATAATCTCCAAATCCAACTGTGTACATTATTCGATTAACATTTTGTGGCTGTCATTAAAAATGGATATGCATATTCAAATCAGTGTGAACTTTACATATGTTATGCACGTTACATATAAATAAGTATATATATATGTATATATATATATATATGTATGTATGTGTGTATATATATATATATATATATATATATATATATATATATATATATATATATATATATATATATATATATATATATATATATATATATATATATATATATATACCCTGTTGTTTACGCTTTTGCAATAAGCCTAGGGAAATTGGGGCAACTACTTTTATCTATTTTTTCATTCAATTATTTTTATGTCAGGGGATTTCAGGTCAATTTTTATTTTCTGTTAATCAAACTACCGTTTCCCATTTTACTTTTCCCCCCCTTACACACCTTTTCTATTTTACTTTTTATTCTCTTGATTCAGCCCTTTTACCTCGTCAGTACCACGGGTAAATGAACGACCGGTTGTGTTCTCGTGCAATGTTGGTAAATGGCATTTTTCAGTCTAGTTACTTTTCAAAGTAAGGGTCAGAGATTTTAATTTACCCGACCCTCTTACCTCCGTTACTTTTATATTTGAGAGGACCTTGCTAATACTTTCGCTCTTTGAAGATAAATGATTATAGATTTTTTTTATGTTTGTTTTAGCGCTCGTTGTTAATCCTTTTGTAATTTAGAGATAATTACTAATTTGTATATATATATATATATATATATATATATATATATATATATATATATATATATATATATATATATATATATACATTAATACTTTTGTTCTTTGAAGATATATGGTAAGATTTTTTTGAAGATTTGTTTTGTGATCGTTGCTAATCCTTTTTTTTTTTATTTTAGAGATAAATATTTATGTTGATATATATACACAATATATATAGATATATAAACATAAATAATTATATCTATAATAAACAAATAATTATATCAATAATAAACAAACCATTACCATATATCTTGAAAAAAAACAAATAATATATATATATATATATATATATATATATATATATAAATATTATATTTATTTTATATATATATATATATATATATATATATATATATATATATATATATATATAATATATATAGAATTATATAAAGATATATAGTATGTATACAATGGACGTACTCGCGTGCGCGTCTGAGTACGTGTTTACCCACGAGGAATTTTAACGGTATGGTCATCTCAGTAATCTTTATTGTCTAATAATATCTTGGAATAAAACACAAAGATTGAGGAAAAACAAAAAAAGAATACGGAAGGCTGGGTCCTTATTAGATGAAAGCTTTAATATGCCTTGGAAAATGACAGATGGGACGAGATTCCATACCTGGGGCGTCTATGAAAATTCTACTCGTGCTTCCTGACGAAGATCTGTTTTGTCAGTCATTGAATGGCCTGATAGTTTAAACGGCCCCAATTTGTTTAATGAGAAGGGTTGAGCGGAAAAAGCCTGTCGATACTGAAACATACAACAAACACTACTATTTGTCTGGTTCAGCGGCCAATGAATGGGGTCATAATGAGACCAGAAGCTGAGTCTAGGACATGCTGTAAATACCGACTGATTTCTGACTAGCAGGACGTCACAACAGTCGTCCAAGAAATATGTTTTCATGGGCGTTTTTGCCGAATCGCCAGAATTGGCCCGCAATTCCTGTTTGCAGAAGGGCTCGGTTGCTGAAGGGTTCGAACAGCAGCTTGTTCAGGGGAGAAGGCAATTCTGCATTCCTTATGTTTGCAGAGTAGCGGTGTTCATGTTTATTTGGGTCCGTTCCCTCTTCTTCCTTTTGTGTTCGACTACGCGTTGTTGAATTGCAATATACGCTCGGTTGAATGTATACTGTATGTGTGGACCTGCTTTCATACACATGAAACATTTATATATATATATATATATATATATATATATATATATATATATATATATATGTGTGTGTGTGTGTGTGTGTGTGTTTGTGTGTGTGTGTGTGCATGCGTTTTGTGTATGCCATTTCCACTAACAATTGTATTATAAACTGAGTATTGTAAGTATTGTAAATATTACGTTTAGAAATGCAAAAGTATTCTAAATGTGTACATATTCATGCAAACAATGTTTTCTTAGTATTTTTGGCTATAGCAGATACATACATTGAATTAGGTCTTAAATATGTGTGTATAGCACACATGCAGTCATACTTATAATTTAGGTGTCTCTTAAGAATACACTTACACACTCAGTAACAGGTTTTTTACATGTATTTAAATAGTACAGTGAAACAGAAATATATTTTACTGCATATGTTATAGATTAGTACATTTAAAAACGTGTAGTTTAAATGTCTTTATATATCATACATGTATATACCGTACACACCCACAGTTTCATTTGATCATTTACGGATGCTCTTACACACATTCGTTGTGATCTCGAGGGTAAGGCTTTTCAAAAAGTTATTTCCTGTTGCTTAGCCACAAGTTGAATTCTCATTTGTGGGTTTGTAAACACTTCCTATATTCTCATATTTGTAGACAAGTAAATAGATCTGTTATATAAAGTGTCTTTTTGAATGCTACCGGTCTGTTCATGCACAGACACATTTGTACGGGGGTAAGGAAATCCACATTTATAATGGTTTTGGTATGTATATAACAAATAATATGCTTTGAGATATATTATAGTGTTTTCTGCAAGTTATATGGTTATCTGTTTGGTAATTTAAAGTAAATGTTGTTTTGGCCTTCATTCACATAATTGTAATCAGAATTTGTTTCTTTAGGCCTGTGATATATTCATTTTTCTTTCTGTAATATACCAAGCGGAATAAACAAAACCTGAATATGTTCTATCGTTAAAAACTTCTTTCATTTACGTGGTTGTCAGTCATCTTTGGACAAGAACTGTAAGAGAGAGAGAGAGAGAGAGAGAGAGAGAGAGAGAGAGAGAGAGAGAGAGAGAGAGAGAGAGAGAAAGCGTAACGAGCGGGTTAGACTAGGTAAGGAACGTGAAGATCAGTTTTCAGGGATTATTAATTGGATATCTGAGTATCCCGCTCGCTAGGGGGGGGAAAAAGGATGTAGGGAAAAAGGGTGTTTAAGGGTAAAGGAGGGAAAGGGAAGGCGGGGGGGCGGAGGGGGGATTGAAGACTGAGGATTTTCGATACGAAGTCTGTAGTTATCTTCATTATGTCTTCCTCCTCCAGAACTCTTCCCTTCCCTACTCGGGTAGTACTGAGGGTAAAAGATATGCTCTCTCTCTCTCTCTCTCTCTCTCTCTCTCTCTCTCTCTCTCTCTCTCTCTCTCTCTCTGACAGTGACAAAGAGCGTTAAAGCTTTATTTATTATGTGTAAACATTTGAATTACATCTCATTTTTGTCAACAAAATGTCACGACTAAAAGTGTAATAGATCTGTTTGTATGAAAATAGCAGTTGTTTTCAAGTGTTATTACTTTCCCTAACTGCTAAATGTGTTGCCATGTGATGAAAGCAGCCCCCTGTATGTTTGTGATTAGATAGATGTAAAACATGCGTGACTCACTTTCCATTTTTTGTAGGCATGTGTAATTTGAGCAAAAAGCAGTTTTTGCGAAAAGGTGGTATATAGCTTTACAACTAGGATTCTGTTTCACCTATTTATCATCAGTATTCAGAATGTTCCCACAATCAAGTGTAACGAACCGAAGTGGCAGTTTGGATCAGTCTTCCGCATAAATAAAGAGATAAGCGAATAGATAAATGAATGTGAATAAAATAATATTAAAGGAAAAGAATATCACTCTGTGGGGAAAAAAGATAGACCCAAGAGAAAGAAGTCCTGTAAAGTGCGGATGAAAGCTCTTCGCTTCTTTATTCTCGTGATCTTTCCATTATCCCATCATCCAGGTCTCTCTCTCTCTCTCTCTCTCTCTCTCTCTCTCTCTCTCTCTCTCTCTCTCTCTCTCTCTCCTTATGTTGATATTCCCACTTGTATGCCGCATGCCCGCCAGACTGTGCAGGTGTATAATTCACAGGATGGAATTTTCTGTTCGTCTCATTAATACTGAGGCCCAAGAATTTTATTCCGTATTGGGTCCAGCCCTCTTCCAAACTTGGTGAAACTCCTTCTAGTTATTATTGCTAAGGCTGGTTCCGCATGCGGTATGCCGCTCAAGGCACACTGCCAGCAGCACTAAGGGTTCTTTTTGCAACAACCCTTCTGCCTCCAGCTGCGTTTCTTGCTGCCTTGTACTTTTTCCTCGTTCCCTCTAGCCACCTCCCACATGGCTGTCCAGCTTCTTTATCTTTGCTAGCCTAGATGTTGTGACGCCAGTTTTAGTAGCAACAAATCAGTCAG
>NC_089761.1:47341772-47386772 GCF_040412425.1 Macrobrachium rosenbergii | reverse complement strand
TTGATTGCTGGTTTTTCTCAAGAGGCACCTGGGATTCAGATATTATAGATAAAATCTTCCTCCAACCAGCGATCAAGAAGATTAAAGAGAAATGTCAACTGGAGTGACTTAACGGCGGACCTATGGATCTTCTGGTATAAATACCGCTTTTCTGTAACTTTTTCTCATTCACTATTTGCTTGAGGAGAGAGACAGTTTGGTGTCTGAAATATAGCCTTTATTTTCCACATTTTGGCGTTTCCATGGGCTCCCTTATTTTTGATGGAATTCTGTTTTAACAGGAAATATTTCACAGTTATATATATATATATATATATATATATATATATATATATATATATATATATATATATATATATATTATGAATTGACATGAACATATTTTGCATGTGAATTTAATAAAAAACACTGTATATAGTATATTTACTCTGCGCACTTACGGACTATTCCAAAGATGTAATATGAATGGGACAATTTTTCTTATGCACTGTACACACTTATATATATATATATATATATATATATATATATATATATATATATATATATATATATATATATATATATATATGTGTGTGTGTGTGTATATGTGTATTGTGTAGTGTGTTTATATATATATATATATATATATATATATATATATATATATATATATATATATATATATATATATATATATATATATTAGATAGTTATAGGTATATATATTTACATACATAATATGGAAAATTGGAAAACAAAATTGCGTGCATAATGATGAAGGTCTATTTGCATAAAGATGTTTCGTTACGCCTTGCCATCCACCCTGAGGTCGGCTACCTGCTTCAGAATTAAATAATTTATTAATGTTGCTTAGAGTTCTGCTGAAATCCACTGAAGGTTTTTCTGGTTGTTATTGTTTTTATTTCTGTAATGATTTTTATTTTTATTCTTTCAGTTCAGTTGTGAATCTTTTTTCTTTACTGATTCTTGCAATACCACACCGTCTCCCGCCTGCATTCGATAGTTCCTGTACTGGTCAAATTTAATGATGTGAATTCTAAATGTTTATTTTTCCTTGTAATAGTTTGGGATTAAGGAAATGTATGAATAAACAAGACACACTCGATGCACGCATGCATTCACTGTAACTAATATATATATATATATATATATATATATATATATATATATATATATATATATATATATATATATATATATATGTGTGTGTGTGTGTGTGTGTGTGTGTGTGCGTGCGTGTGCGTGTACGTGCGTGTGCGTGAACGATCATTGCTCGCTTACTTGCTTGCACGAGACTGAGTATGAGATAAGAGATAGAGGATAGAAAATACTGGAAAAGTCTTCTCTCTCTCTCTCACTCTCTCTCCTGAAATAGAATTATGACACCCAAAAAGGCAAAAAAAAAAAAAAAAAGGGGGTAAAAAGCTCGTGATCGATTTGGTAAGAGGTTTTCTCGAGTCCCCTTTTAGCGGTTAATGGTACCAGATTAGCTGGTCTGGACCCCCCGCTGAAGAGGTGGGGGGAGAGATAATGAGGGGTCCTAAATTACAAATGGGAAAGGTGTACGGGGGGGAAGGGGAACGAGAAAGAGATGTGAAATCTAACTAATTTATCCAACCTTTGTCCAGTTCAGGTTTTGGTTTCAGGATTTTCGGGAGGTTCAGTGGACCTTAAGGGCATTTTTTTTTTTTTTTTGAGTGGGAGTTATGTTTGTGTATGTGTGTGTTTGTTTGTGTTTGTGTGTTTGATGAACTTACTGTCGAAACAGTAGTTCATTCATCTATAGGTACAGCGTATAACTTTGTGTACAGATCTATTTACCGCAATAAGTGTATGTTTGTGTATAAGTAATTATAAAATGCTGTACATGTACACGAGAAAACTGTACTTATAACAGTACATACAGTTTGTATGTATAAAATATTCATAACATACACAAAGGAACACATTAACACGCTCGTATTTGGATCTCTCTCTCTCTCTCTCTCTCTCTCTCTCTCTCTCTCTCTCTCTCTCTCTCTCTCTCTCTCTCTGAGGTCAGGTGGTCCCGAGACCCACGTCTTAAAAGTTGGGGTCATTTCTTATGTCTTTCCTGGGAATCCTTGTCTACATTTATTATTCTTTTTTTTTTTGGGGGGGGGCGATGTCGGCGCCTAAGTTTCGACAAGTAGCTTCATTAGTCCGGCTCATTTCTGTGGCCTCCTTCGATATGGAGTTTCTGTGGTTTTAGGAGAGAGAGAGAGGGTGGGAGGTGAGTAGGAGATTTTGAAAGAATATTTCATCTATTTCTCTATTCATTGTTGCAAGTTATTTTGATCCACAGTTACCCCCCCCCCTCTCTCTCTCTCTCTCTCTCTCTCTCTCTCTCTCTCTCTCTCTCTCTCTCCGTGCATATGGTATCTATCAGTGTTCAAAGAATAATGTATTGTGCTAGAAAGGTTTTAAGATAAAGGAGTATGAGCAAAGAAGGAAAGAAAGACCCTAGAAGAAAGGGAGAGAAAGTGGCGGCTGGAAGGAGGGAAACTGAGGAGGAATGGTGACAGGAATGGAGATGTTGGAGAGACGAATGGGTAGTGGTAAGACGGGGAGACAAAGAGATTCATGTCCTCTGAGGAGGACCTTGCTGTGAAGTCCTAATTGGAACATGTTGGAAGTTTTCATCCTTTTAGGGTATTGAGACCACCCACCCGCTCTCTCTCTCTCTCTCTCTCTCTCTCTCTCTCTCTCTCTCTCTCTCTCTAGTTCCTCATTGGATGGGTCGATATCGTACTCGGCTAGCACTCTGCTAGGCCCGCGTTCGATTCTCCAGCCGGCCAGTGAAGAATTAGAGGAATTTATTTCTGGTGATAGAAATTCATTTCTCGGTACAATGTGGTTCGGATTCCACAATAAACTGTAGGTCCCGTTGCTAGGTAACCATTTGGTTCTTAGTCACGTAAAATAAATCTAATCCTTCGGGTCAGCCCTAGGAGAGCTGTTAATCAGCTCAGTGGTCTGGTTAAACTAAGGTATACTTAACTTTTCTCTCTCTCTCTCTCTCTCTCTCTCTCTCTCTCTCTCTCTCTCTCTCTCTCTCTCTCTCTCTCTCTCTCTCTCTCCCGGCGTATTGGCTTGAGTGGTAGCGCGTGTACCTCAAAATTGGATGACCAGTGCTCGAATCTTCAACTGGCGAGGAGGGACAAATGTACGCATTCCTCAAAAATCCAGAGAATTATGTAGCTAGTTGTTAGACGAATGTTGTGGGTAGCAGTTAGGATGGAGGGAGAAAAAGGGAGCAGAGAGAAAACTAAAAGTGAGTGTTCATTGCTGTGTCAATATGTATACAATCAAAGCGGGGGGACCTCGACGAGGTAATCCTCACTTCAGAGGGGAGGGGGATGGTGAAACCATTTTCAAGATATTCTCACTGAGGGTTTCGTGGCAATCACAGCGGATGGACCGGCATTCGATCCCCGATTCGGACGAGGAGAGAGAACGCCATGGGTGCATTTGCTCAGAAATCTATTATGCTTATATGGACCCTAAGGTATGAATTAAGCACATTGGTTGTTAGTCGATTGTTGTGAGTCTGGTAGGTGATCAGTACCCCGTCATAAATAAGGACTGGAGGGCTTCGATGAGGCAGTCCTCATACCACCGGTATGAAATTTTTCACTGCCTTATATAAAATTCTCTCTCTCTCTCTCTCTCTCTCTCTCTCTCTCTCTCTCTCTCTCTCTCTCTCTCTCTCTCTCTCTCTCTCATTGGGCATTATAACAGTAAAACTTGTATGCATGTAGATGTTTATTTTAATAGCTTAGCAATCATCTTTTAGTTTTGATGTGCATAGGACTTGATTATTAATGCTATAAGTGTTGTCGAAATTTTCATTTCTTATATTTATAGACGAATTCATTTATTTTGATAAGTGTTTTTCGTTAATGTACTTTCCTTATTCGTATGCATTTCCTTATTTGTTTAAATTTCGTTGTAATTTAATTAATGTTAATAACTTTCGTGTATCGAGTGTTACATTTTTCGAGGACACCTGCTATCTGTTTTGTAGTTTATTCATATTATTACATATATTAAATTTCAGCCCATTTCGTGATTTCGAAATATAAGTAACGTTGTTGTGAGAAAAATGTATTGTGTTTTCTAAAGGATTGCGCATTCTGGGGAAATTGTGGGGTGCATTATATTTGTGGGGAATAAATAAATAAAGTAATACATTTACGGGCACAAAAATTTCATTATTGTTCAAATATTTATTACGCTTGCGGCCACCTTCTTACGAGTAAATTCAGGTTAAGTGTATGAATCGTACTGAATGATTTATTGAAATACATTGTCCTACTTCTGTCTGAATAAATACATTGTCCCACGTTCCGTTCATTTAAATCCTTTGCTCACCAACGGGAGGTAGAAGTTTAATATCATTCTGAGTATTTGCATTCAGCTGAAGATATTGATGCTTCACCATATGTAAAAATTACCGATTCTGGCGGGATGTCATTTTCATTGACGTAATCTGTGAATTTTACTCATCACTGTTCATGTTTAGTTTTCTGTAAAAGAAAACTAATGTGCCGGCTTTGTCTGTCCGTCCGCACTTTTTCTGTCTGCCCTTAGATTTTAAAACTACTGAGGCTAGAGAGCTGCAAATTGGTATATTGATCATCCTCCCTCCAATCATCAGACATACCAAATTGCAGCCCTCTAGCCTCCGTAGTAGTTTTTATTTTATTTAAGGTTTAAGTTAGCCATAATCGTGCGTCTGGCAATGTTAGCCATAATCGTGCGTCTGGCAACGATATAGGACAAGGCCACCGCCGGGCCGTGGGTAAAGTGTCATGGGCCGAGGAACGTACAGCATTATACCGAGACCACCGGCAGATAGATCTATTTTCGGTGGCCTTGATCATACGCTGTACAGAAAACTTGATTGCGCCGAAGAAACTTCGCCGCATTTTTTACTTGCTGATATCCGTCGTCACTTCCTCAGCGAAAGTATCACCAACTCCGGTGTGTGTGTGTGTTTGAGCGCGCTTGTGTGTATTTTTGCTTGTATACGATTATGTCTTCTGGGTAGCCTATAACCAGGTAAAAGCAGAAATCCGCTTAAAAATCCCGAGTGTATCACAGGTAGCATGCCTATAATTCTTGGCAAGTTGCTTTGTTTACAGGAACCACACGGCCCAGCAGACACCTGTTGATTCTGCTTTTCGTATATCAGACCGAAAGAGATTTACAACCGACTTTTACTCATTAATGATTAGCTTCGGCGGTGAGGTTAAGTGTAAGCTTCTTTTTTTGCGGAGATGTTAGCTCTACATGCTGTCCAGTAGTCTTCTTCCTTCTATTGCCGGAAACTTGCTTCCTGCTTATGCATTCCTTCAATAATTGAATTACGGGAAGGCCAATTGGGAATAAAGGAGGAAGAATACTTCGTTTGTAGCATCATATCAAGATCTACAGTATATTAGCTTCAAAATCAGTAAACCAACCCCCACCCTAATCTTATGCTCTTACTGTGTCCATGTTCTCAGATTTCAAATTATACAAACGTTAATGAAGACTGGTCGCTCCTGCCCTTGCTGCAAAACTTTAGAATTCTCTTCTTGCATCAGTTTTTCCCAGATGTTTTGTACAAGGAGATGGCACCGGCATTCAAACAATACTTAAGTAGATTAGGTCTGAAAATGTAAGGGGGGAAAAATTATTTTGACCCAAGAGGCAGCAATAGACATATAATCGTATCTCTTTCAAAAGGCGTGTCTGTTGCTTCTTTTGAGGCTAGGGCCCATTCGTATATCCTTCGCCCCTTTTTCCCTTTTTTGGTTTAGGCCTGGACTAGACATAAGCTTCTGGAATATGCACATAAATACACACGCAATTTAAATATGCATTAATACTTATATATGTTCACGTAAGAGTGTGTATTTCCAACCATAAACTTTCACCTTGGCGTTATGTACAAATAGAATTTCGAGTTAAGACCTTTTGGATTTAGCCTGGGATTACTTTCTGTTTGGTTTTTGGCGGAGGGATTTGTGTTTGATTGCTTTTCTGGGAAGCGATTTGGAAAAATGAAAAGGAATACATAAATAGATGAAAGATCTTCATTAGTTTCCGAAGCATTGTATTGAATTGATTCAGACATTCATATGGATGCTAGTATTATTACTAATTATTATTATAATATTTACAATATGTCATTATAAAAATCTTTCGTCAAATTGTTAAGAATAAAATCCCTTTTCGGCGAAATATCCGGCCAGGCGGAAAATAATATTTTGTATGCGAGAGGAGGAGGATTTTCGATCCGTGCGGACGGAAGATAGGATTGTTTCAACAGAGAGGGGATTTAGCCAGACTTCAAAGAATTCCCTTTCAGTCATTTCCCCTCGTCGCCGCCGCCAGATCTGCAGCGCATATATACCCTTTATTAAAGATATATTCGGCAGCCCTTTTCATTGGGAGTAAAAGATCTATTTTTCGACCAACCTTTATTTTTTTCTTTTTTTACCCTCCTCCTCCTCCTCCTCCTGTACCTCTTCCCCCTCCCCTCTTCCTCTGACGTCTGGCCTTTCGGTGCTATGTAAAAATGACTGGGGACCATTTTGCCAGCTTCGGGAACTAATATTCTTTCCCCCTTAAAAAGAAAAGGGAATAAAAAAGAAAGAAAATGGAAAATTGAATGGAATCAATGGAGAATAAAGATTTTCCCTATAATTTGATGTGTGACGTGTTGTTTTTTAGCTTACAAGATTTGATATCTCCCTCTCTTTAACAAGAAAAGAAAGAAAAAAAGAATAGAAAAAATTAGAGAGAGAGACCTTGAGAAAAGAGAGAGAGAGAGAGAGAGAGAGAGAGAGAGAGGGGGGGGGGCTAAAACTTAAATAAACGTGATTTGTTAAATATCGCTTTTCACTTCGCAAGATTCCTTTTTCATATAATATATATATATATATATCGAGTACAGCAAAAACTTAGACCAATATATCAGGTTAAGGAAAGAGCATCACGTCTTTTTGTTGTAGAAAAGTTAGTGGAGTCGTTATGACCATTTTCAATTACTTTTCTCCCAGAGGACATTTTCTTTTTCGTTTATCACACGCGTGACAGCACAGTGTTGTGCGAGTATCGTGTATGTATGTGTATATATATATATATATATATATATATATATATATATATATATATATATATATATATATATATATATATATATATTATATATGTATGAACAATGAGTTCATTCACGATTCATGCTTCCATAATTTTACGTAAGGTCTTGCGTATATATTGCATTCTCATTGGGTGTAAAACGCTAGTTGAAATTTGACATGAACGCTGTAGATACAGTGTTGGTGGGGTCTTGTCAGGGAATTTGCAGTAAATAGTGGGGTAGTACAGGGAGATTTTGTATCCTATCCTGTTTGCCATTCTCATTGATTTTATTGAAGAAAGTGGTCAGAGAAGGAAGAGAAGGTTTAGACTGGAGTGACGATAGAAACTGGAAGGACTTATGAACACGCAGAGAATGCTATTTTTATCAGCAAAACATCAGAGGAATTACAAAGCTTGCTTAATAGCATGCACAACATATCTATAGAGATGGGACTCAAAATAAATGTAGACAACAAATAATGCGGGCAATATATACAAAGTGATGAATAATACTAGACGGAGAAAAGATTAATGAGGTTGAATCTTCCCAGTATGTATGGAAAATTATATCCAGCATAGGTTCTTTTGAGTTAGAATTAAAGACTAAAAAAAAGGCGCATCAAATAATGCAGGCTGAATAAGATTTAGAAATCAAATAGATTGAAATTGTAAACGAAAGTTAGGTTATGAATAATTCCAGTACAATCTGTATTGCTATGCGGACATGAATATGGTATGAAAATGAAACTGTACTTAAAGAATTTGGCGATCAGAAAATGAAGTTTTGAGAAGAATTTTAGGAGGTAAATGGCAGGTTAGATATTATACCATAAGGGAAATACGGAAGTTCCATATGCAGATTGGATAATGGTGCAAGTGAGAGGAGATGGTTTGGACATGTTCTTCACACAACCTCGGTAAAAATTACGCGATGCTGTGAGCTAGAAGACCCAGGTCTACTTATATGAGAACTGTGACAAGGGAGGGTGGAGATGAGTGGAGATTTGTGAAAAGTAAAGCACAGGAAATACACGAGCGTCATAATTTCGCATAGACCCTTTGCGTCATAAGGCATTGGAGGCGATGACGATGAGATTATCTGAACCCATCCTTTCTGGTTGAAACTAACTTTTATTTTCTCTCTGCTGTAACCAAATAATGATTCGATATATATACAAAAAAAAAAAAAAAAAAAATGTATATATATATATATATATATATATATATATATATATATATATATATATATATATATATATATATATATTATATATATATATATATATATATATACACATATATATATATATATATATATGAAGGAACCGTCCATTCACAGGAAACAAGTGAAGAGTGGATGAGACTTCTGTTGTGGGTAATATCTTTAATTCTTTACGATATTATATATATATATATATATATATATATATATATATATATATATATATATATATATATATATATATATATATATATATATATATATATATATATATATATATATATATATATATATATATATGAAATTCGATAGGACACTTGATAAGGAATAGTAATGGCTTATTGTTTGTGATGTGATCCAATGTTTTTGGTTTTGAGCGTGCGTAAATTTGAATAGAATTTTGTTTTCCCCCAGTTTTATCCCTCCCTTCTCTCTTTTCATCTTCCCGTTGGGCTTTTTTCCCTTCTGCATCTCACTGGAAGAATTAAAGATTTAATCTTGTTTCGCTTGTTCCCAGTCGCCGGCTCTATTATTCTTTCTCTCTTCTTTTCGAAATTGATTTTTGGATGGCGCGCGTGCTGTGTTCTTTTGCTTTTCATTTTACAGAGGAGCGTATGTGTAGCATCTTTTGTAAACGTGTACATGTAATACTTGCAAGACCGTTTATTGGCACTGCACATGCACGATATATATATATATATATATATATATATATATATATATATATATATATACTGTATATATATATATATATATATATATATATATATATATATATATATATATATATATATATATATATATATATATATATATATATATATCTGGGAAATATTTTCTGTTAAAACAGATATTATAGATAAAATCTACCTCCAACCAGCGATTAAGCAGATTAAGGTGAAGCTGTCAACTGGAGTGACGTAACGGCTGACCTCTGGATCTCTTGATATAAATACCGCTTTTTTTTTTGTAAATTATTTCATCCATCACCTGCCTGTTGAGGGAGCCAGTTGTTCTCCGAAATATATAGCGTTAACTCTCTACCTTTTTGGCGTTTATATATATAAATAAATATATATATATATATATATATATATATATATATATATATATTTATATATATATATATATATATATATATATATATATATTATATATATAGTATATATATATATATATATATATATATATATATATATATATATATATATATATATATATATATATATGTAAATTTATATATTTCATCATGAAGCGGTTTCATTTACAGGGATGGCTCGAGAGAAAAAATTAAAGCATCATTGCCACATTCCTGCTTGAACCTCTGCTGGGTAAAATTCCACAATATTAGATGCTTCATAATTTTACATAGAAGGCTCATAAGCAGCACTTCGAACCTCCGTTGCATAGTACATAATTCACCATATTTTTTACGCATTCTTACTCCTCCAGAACGTAAAGGCATATCCTTTCCAGTACCTCTCCCACGCTATCTATCCAACCCTTCTTGCTTCTCCCCAACTTTCCTGAAATATTGACACTATTTAGCAATCTATCATCGCCCATTTTTTCCACATGACTGAACCATCGCAAAATGCTCTTATCCATCCCTTCTCCTTCATTGACCTTTTTATCACTTCAACATATCACCTCCTTCCAAACCCATCAATCTTCTTACCTCACATATACCACACAAACACTCAACTCAGTAGTTTCAGAATTTTCTATTTCTTTTCAATTTAACATCCATTCACCGATCCATGATAGAGAGTTGGCTCAACAGTCCCTATCTATTTGGGTACCTTATTTGACTGTTACAGTGGGCTGTTAAAGTTAAAGTTTTCCACCAGTCAACCTAGCTGTAAATAAGCACCAGCTCTGCTGGTGTCAAAAAATAAAGGGCTTGGTGCTGTCAGCCTCCCAAAAGACAGAGATTGATATCGAAAGAAATACATTGATAATGGGTCTTGATACAAAGTTAGATCGAATAATAATAATATAACGAGAGAACATTATTTTGGAAATTGCTGTAAACGTTATTTTTATCATTAAGATTATCCTACATATGTCCTTAAGACTACACAAGAATAAAACTCGTATGGAGGAAACTACAGTAATAATAATAATAATAATTTAACCACTAAATAAGAGGAAATATCGTAAACAGATGGACAAGAACTCAACGAATGTATTGAAAAAACTTTTAATTTAATCCATTCATGAGATTTTGCGGAATCTAGATGTAAATTTTTTTTTATCGTCCATTTATGTACTGCAGTGAGATAAGTGGCTCTTTGGAAAATGTTGTTACGTCATCAGTGGTTCTAGTATGTTTCAAATGATCAAGGCTATATCCTCTAAAGTGTTGAAGCTACTTAAGTCAAGAGTCTGGTAAAGAATAAGATGATTATGAAAAGTATGGTAACTCCATGCAGTGTTGAGCTTTATAAAGGTGTTGTTGATGAATAGCTTTGTTAGTGTGTTCTAGATTTAGTTATGTGTGTATTTTTTTTTTTTTTTGTAACCTCTTCAAACGGTTCTTGTCAGGTGAAACTGTTTTCCTCCTCGGCTACCTTGAGGAGGAGGGTAATTATCTTCTCTCCAGGATCCTCAAAGATGATTTTAATTTTTTTTTTTTTTTTTTTTTTTTTTTTTTTTTAGTAAATCAAGATGAAATTCCAAAGTTTGTCGAGAAAACCGGTTCTTCTACGAAGCGTATATTTTATCATTTTATTTATTTAGCAAAGTTATTTTTATATACATGTAAAATAATGTCAGGTTGAGAGTATTGAAAAGTATATAGGAATTTGGTAATGTTTGTTGAGAATTTTTATATCAAGTTTTCGTTTTTGTTTCTTATCCAAATTATTTATAGCGTCGATGACCAAGGATTTCTTTTAAGAGCTGGGCTTCTTAAATTGTTTCGAGTAGGAATCGCGATATATTTTATTTTTCCTTATTTTATAAAGAAGGCTACTCGAATAGTATCATCAGGGAGTGCGTTTTCATATTCGTGATATTTCTGAGTAAATCCCATTAGGATTCGTTTTCTTTTTCTGCGTCAGGCTCCAAGTTCTTTTAAACATGTTCATGGCCAGCTTCGAAAATGGATCCCATTAGGAATCGCGTTCCTTATACAGAAGGCTTCTCGAATCGGTCCAATTAGAAATCGTGTTCCTTCCTACCGAAAAGCTTCGTGATTGGTTCCTGTGAGGATTTCTTTTATTTTGTAGGCATTTACTTACGTGATTAAATCCTACTAGCATCCTTTTCAGTTGCAATATATTTTAGACGGAGAGTATTAATTACTCTCTGGCCGAGTGACGATCATCCGACGATCACATCCTGTATTAAATTATCCTTCAGGAAATGTAAAAGGGTGTGAAGAAATTAAATAATAATTAAGTCAGTAACTTCAACGACGACCTTTGTTTCAGAGTTATTCTCTCTTCTCGTTGCTTCATTTTAGGTTTTCGTATTTCTCTTGCAGTGAATGTCTCTCTCTCTCTCTCTCTCTCTCTCTCTCTCTCAATGTCGAATTTTGTGTTGACGTTCCCGATTGTAAAATTTTCATCTCATCTCTCTCTCTCTCTCTCTCTCAATGTCGAATTTTGTGTTGACGTTCCCCATTTCAATTCTCTCTCTCTCTCTCTCTCTCTCTCTCTCTCTCTCTCTCTCTCTCTCTCTCTCTCTCTCTCTCTCTCTCCCCTTTACAGGACGCTGGTGTGATTTTGCATTGTTTTGCAATTAGCTCTGGAGATCTCTGTGTTTGCCTTGGCCTCTGTGCCAGGATCCTCTGTGCTTAATTGGTTTTCGGATTTTTGACGCTGGAGTTTCGTTGCCTTATTCTCCTTATTCTTGCTGACATATTCTTCATTTACTCTTTTTCCGCCCTTCTCTTTTATCATCGTCGTATCCCCGTTTAGTTCTTTGCCTTTTTCATAGATTTTCGCTTTTCTTTTAGTTTTTTCCTTTTTTCCTGTCCCATACTAACAAATTTTAACTTGTGGGTATGGGTTTATATATTTTATATATATATATATATATATATATATATATATATATATATATATATATATATATATATATATATATATAATACATACATACATACATACATACATACTTGTATGTTATGTGCATGTTTTTCTACATATGGATATATATATAAATATATAAACAGTATATATATATATATATATATATATATATATATATATATATATATATATATATATATATATATATATATATATATATATATATATATATATATATATACTTCACATTTATTTAGTTATTTATTTATGTGTGTTTTGTGTATGTGTATGTATTTTTCGAGTTTCTACATGCTTTTCTAGAGTTACATTTCAGCGAATTACGTTTCAGTAACGTCGATGACTCAAGTCAAAACATTAAAAAAAAAAATAATGCTCATACCTAATGAGTAATGAAGCGGAACAAGTGACAGTGGCTCACGTCATACCATGCAATGTGATATTCTCTCTCTCTCTCTCTCTCTCTTCTCTCTCTCTCTCTCTCTCTCTCTCTCTCATTTTACGAAGAATATTAGTTATCACATTGTACTGATGGTTATTACCATGAGGTGATTTCGTATATTAAGCGTCCTAACTTATGTTGTCGACTTGTTGACTTTATATATATATATATATATATATATATATATATATATATATATATATATATATATATATATATATATATATATATATATATATATATATATATATATATATATATGTATATATGTATATATATATTGTGTATATAGGATATTTATTTCTCACGATGAAACTTGCCATTAAATATTTTATTTTGTTGTAGAAATAGACCGTTAACTGCCAGTGTCTTCAGTTTTTCAACATGTTGCCTTCTCTTATTTTTAATGGCGGGTAGGATCGATTGATTGATTGACTGGTTTAAATTGACAACGCAATAATTATAATTATCGAATTCGAAAATAGTTTATGGTTAAATGTTCCCAACTCTAATAAAGTGTTGTTATTCGAGCCGAGAATTTAGGCTTTACCACAATCCTTTTCTTGCTCAACACTCGTACTCTTGTGTGTGTGTGTGCGAGCGCGCGCGCATAAACATTGCTCTTTACGGAATTATTTATTGTACGAGCTTGATGGCGCGTGCTACGCTGCGCTGGAACCCGGCGCTGCCCGTCATGTCTCCCCTACCATCCCGATCCCCTACCAACCCCTCCCCCACCTGGGGCGGACAAACAAGAACCACTCGGATTTTATTATTATAAGTAGATAGATGAGGGAAATGACATTATCGAACTCTTGACAGACAGAAAGGTGTCCCAGAAGGCCAGGACATGGCCTCAAGTAATGTCTCTCTCTGTCCCTCTGTCTCTGTCTCTGTCCCTCCCAGGACCCAGAGAAGGATCCAGGTCCTTCCTCCCTTGCACTGCGAGGGAAATCAGTCGAATAATGGTGTTGATTGATGTGAAAGGAGGCGTCACGGAGTTTCCTCAGATGTCTCAATGAGAGAGGAGAGCACCATCTGGCCAAACACATCGTCATCGACAGGGAAAGAAAGAACGAAAGAAAGAAAGAAAAAGAGAAAGAAAGAAAGATAGGAGGAAGGAGAAAGAAAAGCTGTAGCCATTAGGTTGACGATGAGGGCTCACGGACGTGGGAATTTTTGTGGTGAATTGTTACTGTTAACATTATTATTATTGTCGTCCTCTTTTTTTTTTTTTTTTTTTTTTTCCCTCAGGATTATCATGCTTTTTACAGTATTGATCATTGTTGTCTTCCTGATTACACTGCACAGTTTGGGCGACGTTGGGGTTTTGCAATTATTATTATTATTATTATTATTATTATTATTATTATTATTATTATTATTATTATTATTATTATTATTATCCTATTCTTCTTCATTAGCTTTATATTATAGTATTAGTTATAATTTTCTCCTAATCATTGGTTACAACAATATTACATTTATTATTATCTTTATTCATGTAGCAGATGTTATTATATTCACTTTTGACTTGTTCAGTATTATTATTATTATTTGTAATATTAGTAGTAGTAGACAGAATCACAAATGGCTTTTTCATCACCATCTTAATTTTTGTAATCATAAAAATTTTTCCATTTTTTAACAGCAACAAGATCATGCTGTGCATTTTCATTACTATTGGTTGAATCGTCATTATTATCTTCATCATTGTCATCATTATTATTTTTATTTTTGTCTTTATCGTGACTAACAAGCAGACAGACTGTTGCTTGCATTAATATTCAAATTACAAACCTTACTCCCTTCCTGAACTCTCTCTCTCTCTCTCTCTCTCTCTCTCTCTCTCCACCCACTGTTTCCAGAGCCTGAGACCACATTGCGACCGTCCCTTCTGGAAATCCTTTAGCTGCACCGCTTGCTTCCTGAATGCATTTCCACGCCGGGTGCAGGCGGGCGGGCGTGCGGGCGGCCTCGCACGTGTAATTGCTCCTGCCGGCATGGTATTGAATCCAGCGGGATCAGAAGTCGTTAATCAGCTTAGCTTATTGGAGAGGGAATGTGATTATCGGGGAACTTATCAATTTGCGCCGGAGGCAAGGCGAATGTCTCGAGCTTGCGGAGTAGTTGGTTGTTGAGCTCTGAATGTGCCTCTCCCTCAGTTAGCTCCTTCGATTATAGACGCGTTTCGTTTGGTTTGGTTTTAAATCCGTTTTATCTAGTTCAGTTTCCGAGGCAGTTCAGTCATTGGAATTTAAATTCCTTTGTTTTAGTTCAGCTTCAAAGGCATTTCAGTCATTAGGATTTAAATACCTTTGATTTAGCTCAGTTTTAAAGGCATTTCTGGTATTTGAATTGAAATACGCTGTATCTAGTTCAGTTTCAAAGGCATTTAAGTCATTAGAATTTAAATACCTTTGATTTAGTTCAGTTTTAAAGGCATTTCAGTTATTAAAATTTAGATACTTTGTATCTAGTTCAGTTTTTAAAGGTATTTGATATGCTTCTATTTTAAATATGTTTGATATAGTTCAGTTTTAAAGGCATTTCAGTTGTTTGAATTTAAATACGTTTTATCTAGATCAGTTCTATAGGCATTTGATTTGTTTAGATTTCCAGTACGTTTGATTAGGTTAGATTTAAAATGCATGTGATTCATTAGATTCTAAATACGTTTTATTAAGTCAAAGTTTTTAAAGGCATTTGATCAGGTTAGATTTGAAATACCTTTGATTTAGTTCAGTTTGAAAGGCTTTTGGTTTAGTTATATTGTGGATGCATTTGACTGAGTTCTGTTTTAAAAGCATATCATTTGGTTCTGTTTGAAATACGTTTGATTTAGTTCATTTTTAAGGCATCCGATTTTATTAGGTTTGAAATGCGTTTGATTTACTACAGTTTTAAAGGCTTTTTATTTGGTTCAGTTTGAAACACGTTCAATTTACTTCTGTTTTGATAAAATTTGGTTTGCCTCGATTTTAGATGCCTGGGTTAGTTCTGTTTAAAGGCGTCCAAGTTGGGTTAATTGTATGAGTGTGAGTGCTGTTTATTTTTTCCGATTGTAAACGCATTTTGGCGTCGTTGGATTGTGAATGCGTTTGCGTTAATTCGATCTGGTTATATTTGACGTAGATCTGTCGTGAATATGTTTGAATGCATCAATTGCTCTTGAATTACTGTCATTATTTCATGATTAAATAATTAATTTTGTTAACATTTGGAAGTTATTTCTCTTAATCTGTTTTTCTCCAAATTTTAGGAAGCTTGTATTGTTTATTGTATTGAGCCAGTCATTGATATCAGAGATAATCCCTCTTTATCTGTCCCCTTTATCTGTTTGCGATTTTATAGTCGTTTGCACATAGTGTTTGTTATAAAATAAGCTGGCATTTATTAATACCATAAAAGAAAGTACAAAGGGATTACATTTAAATACTTTTTTCTGAAGCAAATAACATGCTGTATGAAAGGTGTTGTACAGACTTTTATGATCTTTTTTAATTTATTTCTTAATTTTTCTTTTTGTGGTCAAGTGTAGCTCTCTGGGAAAGTGCTCAATATAAAGTGTAGAAGTTTTCAATTCTAAAGCGATAACTCTTCGGATGAATTGATCTTTGGAGAGGGACAGAGTTGACGGTCCGTGTCATAAGCTTGTCAGCTACGTCGCTGTAGTGCGTAGGATGAATTGAAGTAGGCTTCACTTTGTTGTGTATTGTATATATATATATATATATATATATATATATATATATATATATATATATATATATATATATATATATATATATATATATATATATATATATATATATATATATATATATATATATATATCTTTCTAATTGTGTGTGTGTGTGTGTGTGTGTGCACATGAAAAAATCTTTCACGGCTACTATCATACACAAAAAAAAATCCAATGATCATGATAATAAGGATTAGATCAATATGTTTAATTATGTACGATTACCATGAAGCTTCATTATTGTGCCAAGGAATGATCCGATTATCTTATTCGTAATTCCAAAAACAGAGATTATTACTTCAATTATGAATACAGTAAAATCAAATAAAAATGATATCCCTATACCGCGTCTAACGCCAAACAGAAATTTCATATTTATTATTTTTTTGTATTGAGAATCGATATATAGATATCAGTAATCGGTTAAAAAAAATTGCATAATGATTATGGGGGAACCCATCTCCTAACAGGAATTTGAAATCCTCAGTGAAAATTCTATAGGAAATCAGCCACGGTCATTTCAAGCACAAGCCAATCTCAATCCTTTTATTTTCTTTTTTTAACTTTCCGAAGACTATTGTCATATCAGTCTTATACAGTATTCTTATCAAACTAGGTGAGTGATATAACATTGATAGTGAAGGCGAATGATATTCACTCGAAAAACAATCTGAGTAATAAAAGCCACAATTAACTAAAAAATCAAACATATTTTTTACCGTTTTTCCAAAGATTGGGGAAGTATAGTGAAGTAATATAACATTAAATTGATACTATACTTTAAATTGATTCGCCATTTAGATAGTGAGTAATATAACATTAAACTGATAGTGAAGTGCTATAACATTAAGTAGATAGTGAAGTAATATAACATTAAACTCTGCTATAGGCATTCAATTGATAGTGAAGTGATATAACATTAAACTGTGATATAACATTTAATAGATAGTGAAGTGCTATAACATTAAATTGATAGGCATAGATAGTGTGATATAACATTAAACTGATAGTGAGCGATATAACATTAAATTGATAGGCAAGTAAAATATCATAAATTGGTTAGTGAAGTGATGTAACATTAAATTAAGAGTGAAGTGATATAACATTAAATAGATAGTGAAGTGATATAACATTGATTTAATGGTGAAGTGATATAATATTAAAATTGTTTGAAATTATTATACTTCAAGGAATACCCATATTGATTTTTTGACGAATTTAGCCGTTGTGTTACCTTGTCGCCTTAAAATAGGTGAGTGTCATAATTACTTTGGTCAGAAAATCAGGAAACTGTGGGTTACCATCGAGTCATATTTTATAAAGATTTGGTGAGAAATTTAATTGAAGTATAATTCGGACGAAAACACTAAGTTTCAGCATAGTGTTGTTTGAAGAATTATATTGATAATAATAAGAAGAATACGGTATTTTTCGAGCGTTTTTCCGTTCGAGTTAGTGTCCTAGAAGTGCGAAATTGCTTTTAACATATTTTAAATAGAGTTTGTGAAGTTGCAAGCCTCGTGTCTTTGTCACTTCTTACCGAGCCATTTTCTCGCCATTGTGAGCTCTTGCAATCATAAACACTGTCGTATACTTAGTTGCTGAAGGTTTGAATAGTGTTAATAATAATCTTTTGCTTTTGTTATTCGCTTTTCTGTTATGATTAATGTTTTTACTACTGTTGCTTTGTTGTTAAACTTGCTACTGCTGCTATCATTGTTGTGATTATGATTGACGTAATAAATATAGGAACTATTAAGAATTCTACTGTTAATATTAATGATAAAATCCAAGTGGGGCTTTTTGTTTTTCCTCCCCCGGGTGGGGGCGGGGTAGGTAGGGGATCGGGAGGGTTGGGGAGACATGACGGACAGCGCCGGGTTCCAGCGCAGCGTAGTGTGCGCCGTCAAGCTCGTTACCAGTAATATCATAACCATAACGATAGTGAACTATAAAAAACAACCTCAGACAGAAGCATCTCCCAGCCAGAGCGTCTGCTGCTGGAAAGCGAATGCATCTCGAGGCTGACCCGTCATCTATCGAAGGCTGATTGGAGAGAACCTCGAGATGATGATGTTTGATTGACGACGGATGATGATGATGATGATGATATCGGTCGAGGCGGAGAAGCACCGCAGATGAATAGAGGCGGTTCTCACAAGTTATAATTATGTCCCACATTAAGAAGAGGAAGAAACGAAGGGAGATTGTCAAACGTCTGATTGGAAGATGTCTCTCTCTCTCTCCTTCTTGTTTCCTTCTCGAGGTGATGGGATCCTTTTGACGTCTTCCCTTTTCATCTCCGTGCCTCTCTTTCACCTCCTCCTTTTCACCTACTCTTTTCAACACTAATTTCTCTCATTATCCACCCTTTCCAACCCTTTTCATTTTCACCTTATTCTCCTCTCTCATTCTTGCTCCCTTTTCCCTTTACCTTTCCATCTACTGCCTCTCTCTCTCTCTCTCTCTCTCTCTCTCTCTCTCTCTCTCTCTCTCTATATATATATATATATATATATTTTTATATATATATATTTTTTCGGGAACAGTAACATTGGTGTCCTTTCAGACAGTGCTGCTGATACTAAGTAGTAGCCGGCTTGGGAATTGTCACAATTATGATGGTGAGTTCGTTAGCCGTAAGGAGGGGCAGCCTCTCTCTCTCTCTCTCTCTCTCTCTCTCTCTCTCTCTCTCTCTCTCTCTCTCTCTCTCTCTCTCCGCATAGCCTACCTACTTTAACTTGCCGTTTGTAATACATTTAGTACCGAACAATTACCGTAATGAGCGTGGGTCTCCCCTCTGAAGTTCAAGAGAAAACGAGTCTTTCTTGCAACGCTATGGAGTTCTTACGCGCCATGAAATTCCTGACACCGGTTTGATACCACCGTGTGAATTGCTGCATGTTAAGGAAATGTTGGATCTCATTGACTAGGAAGAGAAAACACGTTATTCTCTACGTTTAGAACAGGTTGTTAAATAGAGCCAAACTTTTCCGGATAGAGCATCCAAGGACAGCTCAACTTTTGTCCAGTTTTGACGAATAGTTTTGGGAAAGATGATGGCAATTTTGGGAAATGTACAGGCACTTCTGTGTTTCTTTAGTTTCCTGGACTTGGTGCTTTAGGCCCCGAGCACACTAGCCACTCTGTGGCACCACAAGGCCGCGCAAAGTGGCGGGCCAGAGCACAAGCCACTTTGTGTACAAGCAGGATGCCCTCGATCCGCTATAACAATGGACTACTTTTCCAGCATAGATCAGTGTTGGCAGGATAGAATGATTGGGAACAGAGTGTAGGGCAAGTCAATGAGGATGTAATGTGTTACAAACTTTTTCTAAATTATTTCTTGTGTCAATGTATTAGATATACAATTATACACCTATGTATGAAATACTAGACTTACAATATCAAACTCTACGAAGTTTTGCATCACTGATTAGCAGCCACATGTGGTCGCCAGAGGTCACTAGTGTGCTCTCAGCCAGCCACAAAACGCCGCCACAAAATGCGCTGTTTGTCGGGGACGAGCGACATGCCACAGTCGCGAGCCACAGACACAAGTGTGATCGGCAAAGCTTGAAAACAATGGGAACCCATAGGAGAAAATATCCGCCACAAAACGCAGCCACTTGTGGCTCTACAAAGTCGCCAGTGTGCTTTAAAAGGAGCCAAACTTTCTTGGAAAGCAGATCTGTAGACGTTTAAATATGTTCAATTTGGACGACTCTTCTTTGGGAAAATGATGGTTTATGGAACTGAATTTTTGGAAATCTTAGAGCTTTTTATTTAGTCACAGTACGGAGTGGGATATGCTGCAATATCTCAAGACAAAGCGTATCAGTTCTCTCTACCAGATAATGCCTCAATATTTACAGCAGAGTTATGTGCAATAGCATCAGCCATAAGAATAATTAAAGAAACCTCATTTAATAATTTTGTGGTTTATAGCGACTCCAGAAGCGATGTAGAAGCCATTCAAAGCTATAATCAAAAAAATAATTTTGTACAACAGATTAAGTTTTCATTCCGTAAATTGTATAAAAATGGAAGTAATATTGAAATATGCTGGATCCCTGCCCATGTAGGCATTAAAGGAAATGAAGAGGCTGATAAAGCAGCTAAAGAAGCAGTCCACATGACAAGAGCAAATGTAAACATCCCTATATGTGACTATATAAGATATATAAAAACAATCATTGTAAGTAAATGGCAAAATATATGGAATGAAGAACCTGAAAATAATACATTAAAACAGATAAAATCCAGTGTTGGAAAATGGAGTTCGTCATATCAGAGAGAGAGAGAGACGCACACAAGTAATTCTGACGCGTCTTCGAATAGGCCATACTCGTTTGACACATGGACACTTAATGAGCAGTCCATGTGGTGCTGAGTTCTAGACAAAAGTGCTCCTTTGTGACATCAAAAGTACTTATCGCGATGTAGAGTGCTTAAAATATTACACCCTTTCCTTTATTTACTACCCTCCTCCCAAATGCCCAGATTGCAAAGTGTTGGTAACAATGAAGCATGTACAGTATTGTGTGAATGTCCAAAATATAACCTGCAGCGATTATCAAATTTTGGAAATAGAACAATAAAAGAAATTTTATCAGAATCTTCAACATTCTCAGTAATACCCATTTTAACGTTCATGAGGAGCTGTGATTTAATTGATAAAATATAAAAAGTAAATAATAAAAATACGAAAACCCAATGAATTTTAAAACGACTAAATTTTAAAATTTTACTTAATTTATTTTGAATGTTAATATACCTTTTTAGTGAGTATATATGGAAACACGAGTATAAATGTATTTATTATATGAGTGTGTACCAGTATGAGAACGTATGCCTTTGTGCAACTTTTAATTTCATTTTTATTTGGTCCCAGTACTGGGCTTCAAGCCTAGACCTGTCATTTCATCCAAATCCTTCGGGCCAGCCCTGTAAGAGCTGATAGTCAGCTCAGTGGTCTGGTTAAGCTTTTTAATAATAATAATTATTCTAAATTTCCGGAGCAAGTTGTTCAAAAGTTGGCAACTTCTATCAGCCAATGGATTTTTAGATGGTCGATTTTTTTGTTTAATTGGAATTTATTGCACTCAGAAGTTGGTACATAAAGTGCCTCATTGGCAATATTTGATTACTAAATTCTCTCTCTCTCTCTCTCTCTCTCTCTCTCTCTCTCTCTCTCTCTCTCTCAGCTGGCGTGAATTACTTGGAATTCTGATAGACATTATAATAAATTCATTGTTTACAAATTAAAATTTTATGTTGAAAGGTACTATCGGAACATTTAAATGAAAAGTTGCAAATTGAATAAAAAAAACTTATAGTTTGATTCTAAAAATGTGATTCGCAATGTTCTTCATAATCATTTTTTTTTTGACGAGGAAAGCCAATGTAACCGGCAACGTAATGCCCTTTTATAGCCCAGGCCCGAGGAGAACCAGAAAAGGAGAAGAAAGGAAGAATAGGCTTATCCAACACTGAGACGATAGACAAATTGCCCGTTAAAGCAAGAAATATTTTGAAGTTAGGAAAACAGAAGTAGGAAGAGAGTTCCTAAGAGAATTCTCTGGCGCTCTGCCAGAAGGAACGTTGTCTCTGGAACATTGCAGTGCACTGAAATTTCTCTTTCCCTGTTTGGAGATGCTGCTCAGGTCGTCGTTAATAACTTGGGACAAACGGGGGTGATAATTTTGAGCTGAATGAGATACACGTCTGCGCGGGTAGCAGTGGAACGCGTTGCCTTCAAGACCTTTTCATTTAACTTTTCAGTTTAGCAATTTATTTAATCGTTGCCACTCGTATTTTCTCTAATGGAAAAATATAGTTTTGGGTAGTTTTTCAATAGTTTTACGTATTCTTTTAGTACCCTTGTTACGTACTTTATTTTCATTTTAGGTATATTGTAAACAAAGAATGCAATGCCTAGTGCATGTACTATTTTTGGATGCAATGCAGATTCTGCAAAGAGCATAATCTACTTAGTGGGATTGCTATTTTTGTTATTAAAATGCTATTACCGTTATAAAGAAAAAATGTTGTAGCTCATATTCTCCGACTTCTTATTTAGCTGAAACTGTTCTCTTGGCTGCCAGCTTCTCAAGTGATTTAGGAATCTCTCTCTCTCTCTCTCTCTCTCTCTCTCTCTCTCTCTCTCTCTCTCTCTCTCTCTCTCTCTCTCTCTCTCATTTACAAGTATGCTTGTTGTACTTTTTACTATATAGAAAACTTCTCAATTAATTTAGGAATCTCTCTCTCTCTCTCTCTCTCTCTCTCTCTCTCTCTCTCTCTCTCTCTCTCTCTCTCTTCCATTTACAAGTATGCTTTGCTTGTTGTACTTCTTACTACATTGGGAAACTTCTCAAGTGATTTATGAGTCTCTCTCTCTCTCTCTCTTTCTCTCTCTTCTCTCTCTCTCTCTCTCTCTTAAACTTTATCACGGTGATTTCTCTCTCTCTCTCTCTCTCTCTCTCTCTCTCTCTCTCTCTCTCTCTCTCTCTCTCTCTCTTTAATTTACCTTTATCACGGCGTATTGTTCTTTATTCTAATTTAGGTCCTCACCAGGTGGTCGCCTGGGGCATTAATCACCGACAGGAAATATCAGGGACACGCGAGGTTTATGGTGGTTTAGCGTAGCTAGGGAAGGATCCTGAGATGGCGGAGAAGAGGCAGAGTGGTAAGAATCGACACAGGAAGAAGTGTAGAAGGATTTGGTGGTGAGAGTAGACAGCGGAGGGAGGAGAATTTTATTGAAAGGGTTGGTGGGTGCGATTGGGAGGACCTGGGAGGAGAATTGTTGTTAAAGCGTTATGTGAGAGAGTTTGGAAAATTTCTGAGAATTGTTGGAGAGTGGGAGTGAGAGTTTTGGAGAATTAATGGTGATGAGAATAGGTGGCTGAATGAGGGGTGTGAGGCAGGGGAAGGAGGAATGTGAAGAATTATTTGAGAGTGTTTGTCACAGGAAGGAAACTTTCGGTGAAGGTGGGCAGCCAAGGAATGAGAATTGTGGAGAATTGGTGACACTGAGGGATAAATGCAGGAGGAGAGCTAGGTGGAGATGAAAAATGGTGATACAGGAGATGAGAAGAAAGAGAATGTGAGGGAAATAAAAATAAGAGAGAGAATGTGGGTGAACGAAGATGAGTTGGGAATTTGAATGGTTGGGGAAAAAACATTGGAGCAAGAAAGGATAAAAGTGTAGAGAAGGAGGGAAGAAGTTTTGGGGGAGGGGGCAAAAATTTCGTTACCCCATCTACCGAATTATATTTTTTTTAGAATAGGTAAGAAACTTCAGCAATACGTGAGATGGGATGAATGTTATTAGGTAGGTTTTCAATATGCTGGGATAATCGAAGAGTAAAAAAAAATAAAAAATAAAAAATTAAAATATGAAATATGAAGTGGAATAGAGGGAATGTAGTGAGAATGTAGTGGGAAGAGAAAATGACTTGAGAAGTAAGATGGACTGTGAAAGTGCGCGATGATTTTTTTGTGTGGGAATCCTTTTGTGTGGAAAAGTGTTGCAGGAGATATAAAGATGAACTTGTCGGAATTGGGAAAACTTATGTAAGAGGGTAGGAAAGCGCGATAGATAAAGAACAAGGATAAGCCAATCTGTAGGAGGGGAGATAAGAGACTGAAAATGAATAATAATAATGTATAGTTACCTAAACAAGGCAACAAAATAAACTGTGTCGTGGTTGTAAGAAAAGGGTGTTGGAAGAAGAAATACAAACTTTGCATAGTGGTGTGAGGATAGAGGAGGTGCGGGAATTTTTTTGTATTGCAGCATTTATTGTCATGACAACTAAAGGTCATGGATGCCTGAAAATGTATTATTTAAGAAAAAAGTGTTAGTTGCATGAGAAATGAAAGCTAAGAATTCTAAAGTAGGTAATAAGACGGTATTAAGTTCGTGAGTGGTTATTTTTTTTCGATGAGAAAGGATAAAGAGGTTTGTTGAGGAAGTGAAATTATTATTATTATTATTATTATTATTATTATTATTATTATTATTATTATTATTATTATTATTATTATTATTGGTGAAGAAATCCACAGTGGTGTAAATGTAAATATATATTAGAAATGTATACACAAACGAGAGCTATTGAGAAGGAGAGTCCAGCATGTTCTCGAAAGCTCTCATATATATATATATATATATATATATATATATATATATATATATATATATATATATATATATATATATATATATATATATATATATATATATATACATTTACACCACTGTGGATTTCTTCACCATTTTAGTGATTCATGCCATTATGAAATTTTTATGGATTATTATTAGAGGGGATCTTCTTACGATATTATTATTATTATTATTATTATTATTATTATTATTATTATTATTATTATTATTATTATTATTATTATTATTATTATTTTCTGTGACAGTCATCCTATTGGACTGGGTGGTTTTTATAGTGTGGGGTTCCGGGTTGCATCCCGCCTCCTTAGGAGTCCATCAACTTTTCTCACTATGTGCGCTGTTTCTAACATGAGCCCTGGAGCCACTTCGGCATCTAGTTTTTCCAGATTCCTTTTCAGGGATCTTTGGATTGTGCCTAGTGTTCTTATGATTATGGGTGCAATTTCCACTGGCATATCCCACATCCTTCGTATTTCTATTTTCAAGTCTTGATACTTAACAACTCTTTCTCGTTCTTTCTCATCTACTCTGGTGTCCCATGGTGTTGCGACATCAATGAGTGATATTATTATTATTATTATTATTATTATTATTATTATTATTATTATTATTATTATTCTAAATAGCAAACATCCACATAGGACAAGCTCAAAGAGGCGATAACTTGCAAAGCGGGCTGCCGCAGTGATGCCCTTATGTGGAAAAATTGGAAATGAAGAGAAGGGAATAACCAGATAAAACCACTATTGATAGAGAATGTAAGCATGAATGTAAAAAAAGCAAAATAATTGGAATGTTAGTAAAGAAATCCAGTGAAAAGTATACGGTAAGGATCCAGTGAAAGATAGGACGACGTTATTAGATCCAAGCAGTGAGTGTCCAGCACTTCACCGTGGGAGCATCAGGTAAGCGATGACGTTATTGGAAAGGTATCCGTGGTATTTTGAGGGTCAAAGGGTATTTTGGGAAATGCCTCTTAAGGTCTGTTATGCGTCAGGATTTTAATCTCTGTCGGAATGTGGGTGTGCTATCCGTAGGCGTTATTGAGTGACGGATTAGCGCGTACGCGCGCACCATTATCTATCTATCTGTCTAACTAATATACATATATATATATATATATATATATATATATATATATATATATATATATATATATATTTTTTTTTTTTTTTTTTCTTTTAACGTGCTTTTTTCCCATTTTTTGTATGGGGTAAGCACGATTTTTTCTTTATATATATATATATATATATATATATATATATATATATATATATATATATATATATATATATATATATATAATGTGAATGGTGTGTAAAAATATAATCTGTTTCCTACTACTTTCCTCTACATATATAATTGTTTGTATAACCTATATTACGTAGGCGGCAATGGGAGGAACACAGTACGTTTTAGTTTTCTGTAAAAGCTATTGTGCCGGTTTTGCTGTCCGTCCGCACTATATTTTGTCTGCCCTCAGATCTTAAAAACTACTGGGGCTAGAGGGCTGCAAATTGGTATGTTAATTATCCACCCTCCAACCATCAAACATACCAAATTGCAGCCCTCTAGCCTCAGTAGTTTTTATTTTATTTATGGTTAAAGTTAGCCATGATCGTGCGTCTGGCAACTATGTAGGACTGGCCACCACCGGGACCTTGGTTAAAGTTTCATGGGCCGAGGCTCATGCAGCATCATACCGAGACCACCGAAAGATGGATATATTTTCGGTGGTCTTGATTATACGCTGTACAGAAAACTCGATTGCGCCGAAGAAACTTCGGCGCATTTTTTACTTGTTTGAATGGTGGGGTTGATTGGTTAGAGCTTTCAGTAAATCAAAGGCCGACGTGACGGGCTAATTGATGCCCTTATCTACCCAAGTCCTAAAAAAATAAATAAATTAAAAAGGCGGCATAGAAACTGGCTTCAGATATGTAGATACGCTCTTAACTGTCAGTTAATTGCTTATTACAGTGAGTCTGACGGTCAGATAGTCATTAGGCCACATGAATGAAAGGCATCTAGGAGTGTTTGTGCATGATAGCTCCATGACGCCACGACGACCTTCAAGGCATGACTGTTGGTCACGGGCGGCGCGCGTGTGTGTGGGTGTGGGTGGGTGAGGGAGAAGCGAACACCAAACTCACGCTCTTGGATGATGATTAATGCGGATGTCCGGTGGATGACGACCTTAAGTCGGCATCACCCGATCACGTCTTCATCATTTTTAGGATCTTCCGCCAAACTCAGAAGTAAGCAGTCAGCTTTTTCTAGAAAGATATTGATGCAAAATTGAAGTCACGCCTGTGTAAACTTGGATGACTTGAAGGTTTTTTGGTAATAACATGGATTACTCTTAGTAATGTTGGTAAGAAAATGCACAATATCTCAGAGTCATTTCTCGGCATGACAGATGTAGCAAGTTCTTACTGTATGTGGGAATGTCCTCTTTGACTATTCCTGCCTCGCTACCACCATGCTTTGGATCTTTTTCGTATTTTTCCCCTGATCTATTAACTCCCTCTCAAGCCTATAAATCTAGTTACTTGAAGACAATCTTTAAAAATTAAATTTCTTTTTAGCTCACTTTGAAATATACGTAACGTCAGATAAAGTATTAAGTCCTATGCGCTGAAAAAAAAATTTCTTCCTGAGAATTATTTGTTGATTTGGGTACTTGATTGGATTGCGAAGCAGGTATTTCGTTCGTTCGTTCGTTCGTTCGAGAGAGAGAGAGAGAGAGAGAGAGAGAAGGGGGGAAGGGGAGAAGGGTGTCAGAAAATGCGTCGAAATTCCTGGAAATTTTGGAGAGCTTTGCTTGAGGGATTTGGACTTTGGACAAGATTGATAAACCTGTGGTGGAAGTTTCTTTCAATGGGAGAGTCATTGGACCTATGACATGGAATGGAATGAAAAGGAAAGGAATGGAACGGAACCAGCCTTTTCATTTCTGGTGCTGGAGAGATAGATAGATGGAAAGAATAATTGTTTTGCTCTTGGCTTTATTTTTTATATTTTCCAAGTTGAAATTAAAACGAAAATTCTTCCGAACGGTTGTTTTGATAAAATATATAAAGCTGAGAGAGAGAGAGAGAGAGAGAGAATGAATTTCTCTTACTGTTTCCTTCTGATTTCTAATCACTGCTTTCATATTTTGAGAAAGAGAGAGAAAGTTTACCTTTCTGCTGCTCCATTATTTTGATGTTCAGTTCTCTAATGGATTTCCAATATGGTAGTAAACCACTGCTACAATTTACAATTTGCAAGAGAGAGAGAGAAAGAAAGAGAGGGAGACTGCGATTTCTTTTCGATTTGTTTTTTTCAGATTTTGCCTACACACACACACACACACACACACACACACACACACACACACACACACACATTCCCATTCGAGCAGTTCCACAGCTCTCATATTCAATTTCCAGATGACAGTGTCCAAGCCAGCAATGATTGCAGGGGCCAGATTGTGTCTGCTGAGTTTTAATCTTGATGGAAAATATTAGTCCGCTTCGGAAAACTCTCATTAGTCTGTAAAATGCAGCCACATAAAATGGTCGCCTTTGTTTACTGGTTGTGATTAGTTTTCCCTCTAGAAACGGACCTGAGTCTGGTCATTTGCAGTTTTTAACATTTACTAGTTGTGTTTATTTGTTTATTTTTCCTTGGAATATTTTAGATACCATTTTCGGTCATGTTATTGCCTGTGTATGCTAGTTATTGTATAGTATATATGTATTGATAGATATGATATATATATATATATATATATATATATATATACTATATATATATATATATATATATATATATATATATATATATATATACATATGTATATATATATATATATATATATATATATATATATATATATATATATATATATATATATATACAGTATATATGAGTATATATGTGTGTGTGTATTTTTATATGGAACTCCTTTAAAAATCAAGTTTTTAGTTTAGTTTGATTACGGTGTCAATAACTTAGATATTGTGACGCCAGTTTTAGTAACCATAAAAGTCAGTGATACTTGTGGTTGCTTGTGTACTTATATGTATTCTATATTCTTATCGAATTTCGACAGGATAAATCATTGTTAATAGATGTATGCTTTTCTCCGTTTCTAAATAGGCCGAGTCGAGAGAGAGAGAGAGAGAGAGAGAGAGAGAGAGACGGCTGACCTTTGCCTTATAAATATGAACCTAATTTTAATGTGCTGTGTTTAATCATCTCATTCCGAATTTAATCTTTTTTTCATTAATACAGTCCTGATTTTAATTCCCCTCATGGAACTGGCTAATTTTGATTCGGCGAATATGCCGCTGCTTTTAATTCGTTTTCTTTATCTTGAAAATGCTCATTTGTATTCGCCATACTGAGAAATACATCCGTGATTTTAATTTTCCTTTTTCTGTGGATATAACATACTTCTAATGTGTCACATTTATGAACATGTAAATTTTAAATATATTTTTTATGAATCTGACTCAGTAATTTCACATTTTTCCATATAAAACTGACATTTTATTTTGTCTGTTAATGTGTAGCTGCAAATGCCTGATTTATGAACACGACAGTATTTTATGAGTTCCTTGTAATCACGTAACCCTTATTTCAGTCTGTCATATTGATGAATGTCTTCCTATTTTTCAGGGCCTATTTTTCGTGCCCCTGATATTTGTTTGTAGCAATAATTATGATTAGCATTGTTAATGTCTTTAGCTGTATTTTGTGAAATCATATTTATATTCAGTTTTGATATGAAACTTTTAATCCATATTGACAAAAAAGAGGCAAGATTGCCTCACTTTTAACTTATCTGATTATGACAGTGGACATTAAAACTGTGATGTGACAAACAAAATTATTTCTCTGTAATATGTTACGATATGGGAATTATTATCATGAAAGAGATGATAGCAAAATATGATTGCCATTGCATAATGATAAATGAAAATGACATCTAAAATTTAGTTACTTATAAACCATTTTTTTCTCCGTCACCTTTTTGAACATGGAAAGTTATCGAAAAAGATACTCGAATCCATTTTCATTTTGTCATAACCTATTGAAATCGGAAGGGAGTTATTGAAACTAAGCTACAAAACAGAGGTTCTTTCACCCTTACCTGTTGGGGTATGATTACTGATAAAAACAGCCATACTTGAAGCAATTCGGTTTTGTTTTCATCTTTTTTTATTTGGATTTTAATATAAACATGCTGGCTAGTATGTAGATTATTTATATTTTTTATTTGAATTTTACTATACTGTTCTTTTTTCTCAGTTTTCTTCCATTTTCATAAATGAACATTCAGTTACCAAGAAGCAAGCTAATGAACTCTGAGTCTTGTTTCGTATAATAATAATAATAATAATAATAATAATAATAATAATAATAATAATAATAATAATAATAATAATAGTAGTAGTAGTAGTAGTAGTAGTAGTAGTAGTAGTAGTAACATGAAGCCTCTTTATTATTTGTATTTGTTTATCTTTATTGCAAAGACGAGAACCTTGCCTCACTTATTCTCTACATATTTTTTTTTTATATTTTTTCTTGGAGCTTATAAAGGAGGCGACAGTGTACTGTCGTCGTTGAATATAATAATGTTGGAAATTATGATATCGCTCTTAAGCGCCACCCTTCCTGTCATGCCATTAAGAGAGAGAGAGAGAGAGAGAGAGAGAGAGAGAGAGAGAGAGAGAGAGAGAGAGAGAATCACGTTAGTGGTACAAGGAAGGGAGGGAGATGAACAGGAACGTTCTCAGTGGTACAAGGAAAGTAGAGAGAGAGACAGACAGACACACAGACAGAGAGAATTACGTCACATTGGTACAAGGGAAGGAGAGAGAAAATAACCTTGCAATGGTATAATGAAATGAGAGAGAGAGAGAAAGAGAGAGTGTGCTCAGAGGCATAGTGTTTGACAAGTCAAGGCCTGATAAAAACAAATAAATGGATACACTAAGGAAGAGAATACTAGGCATAAACACGTGAACCCCGTCTAAATGTGGGACGGTGCTTGGGCAAGTTTTCCAATAGTTTCCTTAATCGTTCTGTTTTTCTTTCCCATCATCATTATCATTGCGGCAATGCTTTGGCTTTTGTAATAGAGCAGCCAGGCCTCCATGATTCCCTCCCTCTCCCCCTTCCAGAAATAAAGAGGAGAAAATAAAAGAAAAGCCCTAATGCTCTTTCGGAAGTGAGCATAAATTTTCATTATCAAGAGCAGCAACTCCTGTGGCACGTCTTTTGGGCTGCTGCTGCTGCTGTTGCTGTTGCTGTTACTGTTTTGTGTGTGTGCCCGCGCGCGCGTGTCGGTGTACCATATATATGCTACATGAATATTTATATATATATATATATATATATATATATATATATATATATATATATATATATATATATATTATAATATATTATAAGGTATTTATATGTTGTATTTATATATTGTATATATATATATATATATATATGATATATGAAATATTTTCTGTTAAAACAGAAATCCATTTAATAGAAGGAGCTCATGAAAACGCCAAAAGGTAGAAAGTTATTGCTATGGTATATTTCAGAGACCAAACTGCCTCCCTCTACTGGTAAGTATATGAATGAAGTAAGGAATACAAACAGGCGGTATTTATACCAAGAAAACCAGAGGTCACCTTTACCTCATTCCAGTTGATATATATATATATATATATATATATATATATATATATATATATATATATATATATATATATATATATATATATATATATATATATATATATATGTATATGTATATGTATTATATATATACGTATATATGTGTGTATGTGTATGTATATATATATATATATATATATATATATATATATATATATATATATATATATATATATATATATATATATATATATATATAATGGGTTTGTCTGAAATGTGTGATGTACGTTGTATTAGCAAAATGTTAACGCTAACATGGATGAATTTTAGAAAGACCGCTTATCAAAAGCTTAATTTTTTCCGCTTTGCAAGCGCCAAAGCCCTTGAGATTGACATCATTTTTGTTGAAGAGAGAAAAATATGTTCTTCATTTGAGGAACTGTATTTCATGCGTGAAGAAGTTTATATTTCCTTATCATTTTAGTTCCCATGACGAATTATATGGTTCGTTTGGGGAAATACACCCTTCGCCTGCTTCTCTCGTTCGGAACAATATATTGCTCATAAAACAGTGTTATTGTTTTTGAAAATACATTCATCGCTTTGGGTAGTAGGTTCCTATTTTACGGAAATAAGAGGTTCGTCTTAAGAAATCATTTTTGTTCGAGTAGGTAAATTTATTCGTTTCATCGACAGAAGATATGTAATATTGAAGTAAATATACCTTATTTTAAGGGAAATTCATTGATTGAAGAATTATAGATTTTTGATGGAATTTATTATATGTAGAAGAAATCTTTGCTTAAATTCATCTTCAGTTTGAAGGAAGTGTTTCCTCTTTTAAAAATATCATATTCCCTCTGTAGAATATTAAGGTGGGGAAATGGGTTTCTCTTTTGAAAAAGATACATTTGTAGTTTTGAAGACATATATTCCTTTAGAAAAAACTACCCTCGACACGCATTCATTGTTGCTTTTTATTGCACCGGTGGAAATTGAAACTCAGTATTCCACTATTCCCACACACCAGCCACTGGAATGCCTGTCGTGAGCCTTTTGATTTATTGAATGAATTTCGTGTAAAAACAGATGCTTTCGCATCGAACAGCCCACTCCATTCTTCCATCCGGGGGTATGTATAGAAGTAAAATGTTATTTCAGTATGAGAGAGAGAGAGAGAGAGAGAGAGAGAGAGAGAGAGAGAGAGAGAGAGTATATTTCTTACAGTCGCCTACACTGAAAGAGTTTAGAGGTACATGAGTGAACAGGAATACTTTTATGCGTATATGCACTACACATACGCACACACTATTATATATACATATATATATATTGTATATATACACATACATACATACATACATACATACATACATACATACATACATGTGGTAAGCAAAAAGTGTAGAAACTTTTGGAGTTTGGTATGTTTTTTCTTGACTTCAGCTGGTGCTGGTACGTACCCCATCATAGCTAAGTCGATTTTTTCCACTATCCATGTGGACTTTCTAACCTCCATCGTCGTGTTTTATATATACTCGCATAACTTTTCCCCTTGCTCGCATTTGCTCTCAACTTTCTCCGTATTTGAAAACAATTTGTAACTCTTCCAAGAGTTTTTGCAAATTCTCTGAACTATCCCCCAAAAGTAGTGTATCATCTGCAAAGATCAGCCATTCCACACTTCATTCACGACTCATCTTCTTGTCCCACGACCTTGAACATTAATATGTTTTGATATCTGTAATTTCTTACTTTTCTCTACCAGTAAAGATTTTGAACAGCCGTGGATGCACAATACATACTTATCTAAAACCCACTTTTACACAGATCTAGTCACTCTCCCAGCTGCATGTTCTAAGCCAGGCTTCACTTATGTCATAAAAATTTTAAATGCTCTGCACAGCTTATCATTTATACCAACAATTTAGCATTTTGTGGATATTAAGACCCTTCCTTTACAGTGCATGTTTCATTCTAAATTTTATTTGCTTTGTAGGTCTTCCGGTCCTTTTCCCTTATAGCTCTTCCGGTATATACACTTTTACCAGCTTATTGTTCTTCATTTCCACATGACCAAACCATATGAAAAGAATTTAGTTCATCCTTTGGGCTCAGCTAACTTTTTTTTTTATTCATCCTTGTACCTTTGCCAGCTCTTTTTTTTTTTATTCATCCTTTTACCTTTGCTAACTCTTTTTGCTACTGTCGATCTCCACGTTTCTCAATCTTCAGTTTTTCTTTCCCCATTTACATTCTACAAACAAATCATCTTAACAGCTTCAACCCTTTTTACTCTGATTCGTTTCCAGCATACGCCCTTCACTTCCATAAAAGAGAGCTGGCTAAATAATTCCTTCTTGCATTCCACCTTGACAACCATAGACCTTCCAAGTCGCTTCCAAATGTTTTGCAAATATGCTCTTACTCTTCTTGATTCGCATGTTTCGTGATCCAACCCTTTTTTCAACCTACAATCATATAGCCATTTACACGCACACACATGCACACACACGCACATATATATATTTATATATATATATATACATATATATATATATATATATATATATATATATATATATATATGTGTGTGTGTGTGTGTGTGTGTGTGTGTGTACGTACATGTGCATTTATATATTTTCAGTGCATTCATTATTAAACGGCAAGGTTGGCTTAATATTCGTGCATATAAAATTTCACGAGCGTACGAGTGACAACATCAGCTAGGGTCAAGAGAAGGGCGTGGGGCTCGCAACCTCATCCCTAGAGACTAGTTATAAACCAGAAGGAAGTACCCTCCTCACGCTTACGCCACTCTCTCTAAGGGTATATATATATATATATATATATATATATATATATATATATATATATATATATACATGTTTGTATGTACATGTACACACAAACACTCCTTCACATGTTTGCATAACATGTACACACCAATACCTCACAAGCAAGGAAACAGATCCCCACACAATTCCAAAATTAATCGTACCCAAAGACAGATTTCCAACAAAGTCCCTGATGATGATTCTGATTCTGATTCTGATGATAATGAAGTGTTAATGAAAGACTCATGTGTCAGCGTCTGCTCCGAAAGCGACGTCTCGGTGAGATCCAGCCGTGTTGTTTAGGATCTGACTTGAGACGGGGATCATCGCGAATTAATCCTCTGCTTCAAGTGACGTGGTGATGGTCGCGGCGCTGAGGTGTGGATTCGCGTGGATTCGGTTGTTGGGCTTGTTGATGATGTTGTTAGTGCTGTTATTTTCGTAGTATAAATATTACAGAACTCCGTTATCATTTTCATTTCCTGAATTTGATTGTTTGCATTGCTTTTTTCTGTTGTTTTCCTACCATTTTTTTTGTTACAGGTGTACCCCTACCGTCATGAATAGCTGGCACATAAGATAGGGTCGAGATGGCAAGTCCCCAATCTAGGGTCGTTACGTACCTCTCGGAATGCATTTTCGTTCTGCATACTCACACATACAATTGGCGACTGATAGATAGACTGAGCACGGGCTGGATGGCATAAGCTTAACCGTAGACTCCTGTTGCTAAAAAATGAAGTAATCTGCCATTATTATTAAATTTTTTACTCCCATTGTTCGTGTTACGTTACTATTATTATAATTACTGTTGTAGTTGTTGTTGTTAATATTTGTTGTATTCCAGTTGGTAAGCATTCTTTATTATTATTGCTATTTGTATTATCATCATCGTTGTTATTATTTTTGTTAAGAAACCTTTGTTATTATTATTATTATTATTATTATTATTATTATTATTATTATTATTATTATTATTATTATTATTATTCACGCTTTTGTAGTCAGTCCTGGAAGAGAATAGAACCAGGTGTCTTGCTGAGTGAGAAGGGAAGCAGAGCTCTTTAGAGCTGGAAATAAAAGGGCAGACCAACTTGGTTTTATGTTTAAAGCGATTCATGTTTTAATAAATTCGACAATATTTTTAAAAAACTGGTTGGCCGGAAGATCTGTTTATTTGGTTCAAATTTCTGTTATAGAATAAGTATGAAAAATAATAAGAATTAGCAAATGAATAATAGGAAAAAGTAAGTAAATAACTTTCATTTATTTTTGAAGTATTAAAGAAAATGTCAAACTTTGCTATTTAGGGTCCTTGTCATCTTTCCTTTGAAAGAGAACGAATGCAAAGTATTATTTTCTCATTTTTTAGGACATTTGGTGATGTATGATATCAGATACGTAAGAACATTTCATCATATAATACATATGTGTATATATATATGTGTGTGTGTGTGTGTGTGTGTGTGTGTGTGTGCGGGCGCGCGTGTGTGTATATATATATATATATATTATAATATGTCTTCTCCATTGAAAATTATATCTTCAGTCAGTGTTTTAACGTTCCGGTTTTCAGCAAGCCTTCTCCACTCTAGCGGCGATTGGCCACAGCCGACTATATGCCAGGTACACAATTTCCTACTTATTTCAACAGGCACAGTGGTTACAACGGAAACCGCCAGTAGTATTTGAATATGTACTGAGAACTGAATATAAATATATATATATGCTATATATATATATATATATATATATATATATATATATATATATATACATATATATAGTACATATATATATATATATATATATATATATATATATATATATATATATATAATATATATAATGTATAACGAAAATATGGAACGTGATGAATATATAAATATAAAGATAAAATGCACGAAGGAAAGAGAAACGATGCAGCACTCCATTGATTCTCTTTCCTTCGATATTGTCTTGATTTATATATAATGTATACATATATATATATATATATATATATATATATATATATATATATATATATATATATATATATATATATATATATATATATATATATATATATATATATATATATATATATATATATGCACCGATCATCTGAGGCGTGGGAGTGGAACCCATCCAAGGCATTATTTTGTGCAACGAAGCGGGCAGCGGCAGAAACAGAGACCCGATGCTTTTCATTTGTGAAATAAAATCTAGGATGTTTTCATTCGCACCCCACTGGAAGTCGAGCAAGTGTCGGCACCTTTGATACCGGGTTCATCAAAGAGACCGCGTCTTTTTTTTGTATTTTATCTATTTTTTTATTTATTTATTTTTTTGTAAAGGCACGTTTCCCTTTCATTTGTTTGTTGATGAGCTTTCGGAAGGAAGGTTTTCGTGGAGGAAATGTCAAACATGACAGCTGTCTGGATGTCAGCTGGTCTCATTGTTTCTATATTGATTGGCTTAGTTGCGATCAAGTTGTCATTGTTGTTATTTACTGAGGGAAAAAGCCAAATGAATATTCATTATTAATAATATTCACACATCTGTAGCAGAGGGGATAGAAAAATGCACACAAGGAAAACTAAAAACATTTAATACTTGCTGTTAATATTATTATTATTCACGGTGTGTTGACTCTCATATAGAACAATCCAAAGGGGTCATTATGTTGTTGAGAGAAAAAAAAACAAGAGAGAAGAGCAGTTTAGTTTATTACAGAATAAAGTAAAAAATTAAATCAAGTAAAAGAAATAAACATGAACTTGAACACACACATAAATATACATATAAATATATATATATATATATATATATATATATATATATATATATATATATATATATATATACATATATATATATATATATATATATATATATATTAATATACAGAGAGAGAGGTGTAGTGTGTAGGATGGTGTTGAGTTTTCTTTGTAATTATATGCTACTGCTTATGTGGACGTTCTCTGTACAGGACAAAAACTCACACACACATAAATACTGTACTGTACATGTGCGTGTGTGAAAAATTTTATCTATGGTAAACACTCATAAACACATGTGTATATATATATATATATATATATATATATATATATATATATATATATATATGTATGTTATAAATTTCAATATTTATATATCTATATATATACACATACATATTTATAAATTTCAATATTTATATATATATATACATATATATATATATATATATATATATATATATATATATATATATATATATATATATTTGAATAAATATTTAAATTTATAAATATATATAGATACATGTTTTTGCGAGTGTTTACCGTAAATAAAAATCTTTTTTTCTCGTCAGAGGATGTATTACGAAAATTTTGGAGCTCTCGTGTCCTTAGCAAGTGTCAGTAGATGAAGTTCCTAGCCCCAAGTTCTTGAGTGCAACTGACCCCTATACCAATTCACATAAATTGCTGAGTTGTGTAAGTATGTATTTTATGGATATATATATATATATATATATATATATATATATATATATATATATATATATATATATATATATATATATATATATATATATATGTATATATATATATATATACTGTATGTATATATAAATACTGTATATATATGTGTGTGTGTGTAAAATTTTTATGCTGTGCTGAATGAGACAAATAAAAAGCAATTCCTTTATAAAGATCAGACCCGAATATGGGAAAACTAAAATTGGGTTCAGCAGAAAGAAACAATAAACCTTATTCCTTGAGGACAGGAGGTTGAGCGTCTGTAATGACGTTGGCTGTTTCCTTCACTCGTCGATGTTTTAATTTATAGAACGAAATTGTAATGATATCCGGACTTGCAGGAAACGAATTTAGCGTTTTGTTACAGACATGATTGTCAAATATTTTTTCCGTGGTTTTTTTCTGTTTCATCTCTCTCTCTCTCTCTCTCTCTCTCTCTCTCTCTCTCTCTCTCTCTCTCTCTCTCTCTCTCTCACACACACACAGACACACACACACAAATACACATTTATAACTAGCAACAAATTCATTCTCTCTCTCTCTCTCTCTCTCTCTCTCTCTCTCTCTCTCTCTCTCTCTCTCTCTCTCTCTCACACACACACACACACACTCCATCCGTTCATTTATAACTAGCAACAGATTCATTCTCTCTCTCTCTCTCTCTCTCTCTCTCTCTCTCTCTCTCTCTCTCTCTCTCTCTCTCTCTCTCTCGTCAGTTTTGTCAATTAATAAAAGTAACGTTGAAACGTTGCAAGAAGAAATGGTTATGCCAACAACCTTTACGAAATATCTCCCTCCCAAAGAATAATAACATGAAAAGAATTTCTTGTGTGTGTGTGTGTGTTGCGCGTGCGCGCGTGTGTGCGTGTGTAGGTACGTATATATGTACGATTGTATGTGTGTATACGAGAAAAGTGGGTCGCGAAAGATAAAAGCAGAAGGTAAATAGATCATAGAAGTAATTAAAACATCACATTATGTGATACCTCCTTCCCCCCTGACCCCTTCCCTTCTCTTTTTGCTCCTCTTCCTCATCCCCTTCCTGACCCCACATTTGACCTATAGTAACTCTCCCCAACCCCCCAACCCCGCCCCTCCATCCCATTCCCCCTTCCCTTGCGTTGATGCCTCGTCTCTGTGTGTCTACATCAATCGATGTCATCAAAAGGACAACTAACTCCATTACAGAAGGAGAGTGGAAAGGCGTGGGATACCTTTTTCATCTTTTATCAGGAGGCTCTTTATGCTACACCGACCCTCTCTCTCTCTCTCCTCTCTCTCTCTCTCTCTCTCCTCCGCTGGAGAAGAGAGCGCCAGACAGACAACCTGGAAATTTGTTTCGGTTATAACGAGATTCGAAAGAATATTCGTAGAGAGGGATAAGTAGATTGATGTAACTGTTAAAGCGCTCTCACGTTCAACATTGGGGTGAATGGCGCGTTATCGTATATGTTGCGGATGTAGATGTGATGTTGATGAGGTTCTTTGTTGATGCGTAATGGGGCTATGTGGCTGCATTGATTTAGTAGGGTACATAAACATAGTTGGCGGAGAACAGAGAAAGGAAAACGCAATTGTAAATGGAGGTTTGTTTGAGAAGTTGGGTTGAGTGAAGTTATTGTATGTGCAGTTTAAGCTGATTAACAAAATGTTGAGTGACTGAAACTTCATTCATACTCGTTATAATAGACTAGGGATTTTCTTAAAAGGGGCAGTGCAAGAACTTACATCATGTGGTGCTAGGAAAGGTTACAAACCCCAAAAGCCTCAACGAATATATATATATATAGTATATGTATATATATATATATATATATATATATATATATATATATATGAAATGAATATATGAAATCATGAAACTACAAATGTCGCTTAATATCAAATTCACGCCACCTCGGAAATATCCCCGATGGGAATTATCACCGAAGGGGAATTTATAAGTGATAAATGGACTGGTACTGCCGAGTCTCGAACCCACGGCACAGATACTTATCCAGCGACTCCAGCCGACGTTCTACCCACTGAGCTATCAAGAGAGTCGCTGGATAAGTATCTGTGTCGTGGGTTCGAGACTCGGCAGTACCAGTCCATTTATCACTTATAAATTCTCCTTCGGTGATAATTCCTCATCGGGGATATTCCCAAGGTAGCGTGAATTTGATATTAAGCGACATTTGTAGCTTCATGATTGTATATAAATCGCGGTGTGATAAAAATTTCATAAATATATATATATATATATATATATATATATATATATATATATATATATATATATATATATATACACACAACATATTCATATATATATATATATATATATATATATATATATATATATATATATATATATATATATATATATATATATATATATATATATATATATATATAATATATCATACTTATAAAGATACAGTAGATGCACGCGACTTCAATATATAAGCGAATACCACAGGAAAATGACAGGCAGAGGTTCAGTATGAAGTGCTTTCACGTGTTTATTCACGCACCTTCGTTCCCCGAAGATGAGTGGATAAACACGTGAAAGCACTCGGTACTGAACTTCTGCCTGTCATTTTCATGTGGTATTCGCTTAGATACACACGTTCATACATATATATATATGTATGTATATATATGTATATACATATATATATATATTCATATATATATATATATATATATATATATATATTATATATATATATATATATATATATATATATATATATATATATATATATATATATATATATATATATATATATATATATATATATATATATATTCAAATTGAGGTCGTTCTCAAGCGCTTTCGGTTTCGCCTTTATTTTGACCGTATTCATTGTCGCTTTGCTTCCACAGTGAAGAAAAAACAGTATGTAAATTCAAAACCACTAGACATCGGGGTCATCTAGAACGCATAATTATTAAGAGAAGATTAGAGCCATATTGTTGCTCTTGCATAACTTCAGTCGACGTTTTGATTTTTTTTTTTTTTTACAACGGGGGGTTGGTAATCGTTAGTTGCTTATTTCTTCGCGGGGAATTAATTTATTAGGGTGCTTTAAAATACTTAATTCAGAGTTCACTTTTTAGGGTACTTTCAGATACTTTGTTCGAAGCCGTCGATTTCCAAAATTATGGTTGTAATTCCTTTTTTTAAGCTTTAAGCATTATTATTTAAACAGTCATTCAATTTGCTATGAGGTGAGGCATGAAGGCGTAGAAAATATTTACAACATATTTGTTTTTTTAATTATTTGAATTTTGATTACGTATGTATTGTTTTATTGCAACATCAGACAATGCCATGAGCAGTATTCTTACAGAAAGAAAACATTCGTTATCTTATAATGATATAATTATTCATAACTTTATTTAATGTTATATAAATTGAAACGTTTTTATAATCTTGAGTATTGCAAAATCTTTTGGACAATTATGTTTTATCACAGATTCTACGGAAAAATATTTTATTTCGTAATATATTTTCAAAGCTTATCCCTTTGATTATCATGCCGAGTGATATTCAATTGACACTGATATATTCTCTTAAATACATATTTTTTTTTATTTTTATTTGTAAAGAATTGTAACATTAGATTTTTTTTGTATTATTTAAAAATTTTTTTCGAGTGAATTACCCCTTATTTGTGTTCATTTTTAGACTAATATATTCTCTTAAATATTTTTTGTTTTTATTTGTAAAGAATTTTAACATTAGATTTTTCTTATTGTTTAAATATTTTTCGAGTGAATTACCCCTTATTTGTTTTGAGTTTTAGAATTGTTATAAGTCTCGGGATTCGGAGCGGAATCAACTTGGCGAGTTTAATTTTCCCGAATTAATTTTTCTGAATAATTTTGCTTTTTCGAGCATTGTATCACCTTGACATTTCTCCCTCTTCAACTTTCGGAAACTTCGTGTAATGGAAATAGTTTTAAGCTCTTAGCTCTTATAGATTTTCCAGGCTCGGGTTCAAGAAATTGCTTTCTTTTAATTTTTTGTCGATTATTTAGGGAAACTTAGAAAAACGGAAATGTCTTTCCTCTCTGTCTTCTCAATTCCTTCGATTTTCATTTTTTATTTAATTGTAATTTTTGTTCTGTTTCGAAAATAAAGATATCTGCTGTTCTTATGGGAAATCTACATTCTTAATATTCTCATATTACTCTTTGATTTGTCATTTTTGGAGTACATTGTTATCTTAGTTACAGGAGTTATTATTTTCAGAAATTGGAGAAATTACAGATTATTCCTTCTGCATATTTTCAGTTTTGTAGATGAACTTGATTGGAATAGGTTTTATGTTGTTTCGAATTTACATATTTTTACTGGGTTATTTTTGACAACTTGGAAAACTACATCTATTTAATTTTCAAATTGCTTTTATTTTATTGACTTTATCCAAGTATATTGTAATTGTATTTTATATGTGACCGACATATATTGTTTTGGGAAACTTGAAACCTATTTTTTCTCGGTTATATCTTAAAGTTTTGTATTTTTAGAAATTTCTGGTATTTTGTTGCACATCCAATTCTTTAGCATTACGGTATTATGGGAAAAATTGAAAATTTTTATCTTCTCTGTATTTAGGTCGCTGTTTACCTCTTACTGAAGTATATTGCATTGCAAGTTCGGAAAGTAATTAATCTTGGTTTTTAAAGTTACGGGTCTTTGCTATCCTTCTGGCAAAATTTGAAAAATATTTACTTTTTTTAACGTTTTACACTTTGAAATAGATATTGTGTATTTTTACTGAGGATTGGGATATTTTTTTCAATTTGTGTAATTATTTCAGGTCTTAACTATTATCGTTGGAAAGTTCAGGAAAGCTACATTTTTTCATTTTGATAATTTGCAGTTATAAAGTATTTTTGAAATTATTTTTTATTTTTTGAGGAGGTGACCAGGTATACTATTACTTTTTCTTTTTCATATATTTTGAAAATGTTCTTTATTTAATTTTGAATATATTCAACTATTAGTGTTTCTTCATTGTTAACGCTTCATTGTCACTCTTTTGGAAGCAAATTTGAAAACTGCGTTTTTTCATATTTTTTATTCTGTTTTCGAAGTTTTCAAATGTTTTTAATTATTTCGTTTGAAAATTGTTGTTCCTTTTAAATATTATGAGAAATTTGGGGGAAAATACTCCTCTCTCTCTCTCTCTCTCTCTCTCTCTCTCTCTCTCTCTCTCTCTCTCTCTCTCTCTCTCTCTCTCTCTCTATATATATATATATATATATATATATATATATATATATATATATATATATATATAATATAATGGTTCAGTGGTCAAAAGTCACTATACATCTTTGTTTCTAAATCAGGGAGCGGTTCGAATCCCTCTGGTGAGAAAGCACTTACCATTTATAATTCCCCTTCGGTGTAAGTTATTCCCGAGGTATAGTGAATTGGATGCTTAACGATATTTGTGGCATACTGTCTGCGAATATAAAAAGTGTCACGATGTAATATATATATATATGTATATATACAGTATATATATTATATATATATTTATAAATTACTATTTTTTGTATTGTGTAGTTTGTAGTTTGGCGTTTGACACACGTTTTAAAAGGCAGTTAGTTTCTGTTATACCGTAAGATTTGGAAAACCTATCAATTTTTTTAAATTTTTGCTTTCATAATTCGGTTTCCCTCACTCTTAGACGGGTGTTGGGAAGTTGTTTTAATTTTTATTTATTTTTTTTTATTATTTTTATTATTTTTTTTTTATTTTATAAATGTAGGCTATTATTTCACCTATACCGGTAATAGGATAGGTTCGAAACGACGCGTACCCACCTCAGAGCCTACGTACCGTTTTAAAATCAAAGCAAAATATGCTGCCATATTACATATTTATATTGAGACAAGCGGTGAGAGCCTGACCCTGGGTTGGACGTCGGTAAATCTGATCGTTAAGTTTATTACCCGTAGGCTGTCGTTATTCCATAGACGAGAATAAGTATATAGGTAAACTCAATGTTTCATTTTAAAACTACTCCTTGGCTACTATATGTTTAAATTGCACTTTTTTTATTATGGAAAATTTATATTGACATTCATTAGTGGAGTAATCATACATCCTTATATTGTTCAAAGTTATTGTTCTTTATTTTGCTTTTTTTGCACTTTCAGGCTGGAAATATAATCCTGTAGTTTGTTTGTATGCTTGTCTTGACACTAGTTATCACAGAAATAACTTATCTGGATGAAATTTTTTTGAAAAGTGGGCCAACGAAAAGTTAACCGGATTTAGAATTTATCCGGATCCTGATGCAAATCCAGGATTTTCTCATGGGAGCAGGAGAGTTTAGATCTTAACCCAGCCAGTCGGACATTTGCCCCCAAGCTCCTCTCTCTCTCTCTCTCTCTCTCTCTCTCTCTCTCTCTCTCTCTCTCTCTCTCTCTCTCTCTCACACACACACACACACACACACACATTTTTCTCTCTCTCTCTCTCTCTCTCTCTCTCTCTCTCTCTCTCTCTCTCTCTCTCTCACACACACACACACACACATTTTTACTTTCGGGCCTCTCTCTCTCTCTCTCTCTCTCTCTCTCTCTCTCTCTCTCTCTCTCTCTCTCTCTCTCTCTCTCTCTCTTATTTTAAATGCTTTAACTGTTCTGAATATGGAAAAGGGCTACTTCTTTTGCCTTGAATTTGTATAATCCTGTCCGTTTGTCAGTGTGCACTTTAGCTTTTAGAATTCTGTTCCTTTGTCTTGAAAGTTTTCTCATGTTCTCATCTTCCTACAGTTATTGTTATTTTGAATTTATTGAAGTCCAATAATCTAGTCTCTCTTCCTTTTGGGTTAAAGGCTTCCATGTATAACGTTGCTCTGAACTTTATCATTTTGTCATCGCTGGTCTAAATATTTGAATTGGGTTGCCCGTCCCATTGGCCCTCTCTTAAAAAATATCTTTTCCGCCTTGCTTACCAGTGTACTCAAACCGCCAAAGATGACTGCCATATGTTTTAGTACGCAAGAACCAAAACAAACAGCAATAAACTCTGTACCACTGGGAATACAGTCTATCGTGCATTTGCAATCTGTAGAAAATGTATAATCATTTTTTAATATTTGACGAATGCTTTTGCAACAGAGCATACAAATGTTTGTTTTCGGGTAACCTAATGC
>NC_089761.1:47329272-47339272 GCF_040412425.1 Macrobrachium rosenbergii | reverse complement strand
CGTTTTATTGCTGCTGCTATTGATGTTTCGTATTTTTATTTATGTATTAGACGCGATGGAAGGAGGTGGTGAAAAAAAGAATGTTGTAATTTATGTATATGTATATATATACTCGTATATGTATAATGTGTATGTGCAAAATGTGTATGTATGTATGAATCCGTGTATACGTGGCTTCGTGAACAGAGAGAGAGAGAGAGAGAGAGAGAGAGAGGGGGGTGGATAAAACCATAACGTTTTATGACAAAAGTTAAAGTTTTTCCTCAGTCCACGAGGTAAGTGGAGTGTAAACCTGACACAAATCACTAGAGGCTTAAAAGACTTGTCACACATGTCACTAGAGAGAGAGAGAGAGAGAGAAATTGTATTATCTTGGCCCAAGAACACGATTTCCTAGTCTTTATGACAGTTTTGAATTAAGAGCGTGATTGTTGTTGTTAGCCTGAATTGGCTATATGCCATCATGAGCTACTAAACGATGGAACAACCCGTAACCTCGCATAGAGAGAGAGAGAGAGAGGGAATGTGTAGGGTTTAGTGTGGGTAGAGAAAGGTCGGGGTGGGGGTGGGGGGTTGGGGGTTGCGATTGTGCTACACGTGTCGCTGAAAGCATTTCAGCCGTGAATGTGCCTGTCATCAACAGATGACACGGCCTGAATCATGTTGACGTTGGATGGTGTTAAATTTCCCCTTTTCGCCATTTTAGCTGGAATATGCGGTAAAAGCGATGCCGATTTATTTCTGTATTTTTGTTTGACGGGATGGCTGACGGGGCCTCGACATACTGGCTTAAGAAAAAAAAAATAAAAAAGAAGGTTGTACAGAATGCGCCTTTCAAGACGAATTTATAGGTAAAAATAATAAAAAAAAAAAGTTGTACAGAATGCGTCTTTCAAGACGAGGTTATAGGTAAAAAAATAAAAAAAAAAACACAAACCTTCCTTTAATACATTTATTCTAAAGTAAGAGAAAATCAGGGCATAGAGGGCTTTTTTTATGGACTAGCCTTTAGGGGTAAACATGAAGGGAAAGGCTTAAAATTAAACATGCTGTAATAGCTCAAGAGCCTAGAACCTTCTTTTAAAGAGTTGGTGGAAAAGGAAAGAATGGCACAGAAACGATAATTCCTTAGATTGATGCAAGGTGTTCGGTGTCACTTCGTTATGTGCATTTTCCTCTCAGCATAGACAAAATCCCGTCTGGCACTCCTTTGCTGACGAAACATTTTTGTAAGAAAAGAGGAGTTTGATTCAATAACTTTCTGTACAAAGGTCATAATATTAGTATGCCAGTTTTTTTCCCTCATTTTGTGGTTTGGGGTATTTTATTTTCATGCAGGGTAGTGCCACGTGATGAGTTGTGGATTCCTATGGAAGGAAATTCAGTGTTAAAGTGAACCTCTCTCTCTCTCTCTCTCTCTCTCTCTCTCTCTCTCTCTCTCTCTCTCTCTCTCTCTCTCTCTCTCTCTGCCAAGGTCAGCCACATGTCAGGTCAATCTGTTTACTAGGAAGTGCTGCCACAGTGGTGTAACCTGGAGATTACCACCTTAGGAATTGCAAGTGGTTTTGAGTGTTAATATAATGTACCCCAACGCTGAGGAGCTTTTGGTAAAGGGTTGTGGAATGCCCCCTAAATGTCAGAAAAGCCTCTTTACCTAAGGACAATGGCAGTTACGTTTTGGGTTTCTGTAGGTTACCGGTAAAGGCAATAAAAGCATTCTCGTACCTGTGTGTGGTGTGAAACTTTCCAAATGGCTGACCGGAATACACATTCCCCAACCGTATTATGGTTCGGCCAGACGAGTGGACGCCTCGTTTTTTTTTTTTTTTTTTTTTTTGCCATGCCTCTAGGTTAGGTTAGGTTAGGTTGGGTTAGGTTAGGATAGTTCAAGGGAATTCTATGTTTATTTTGGGCGTGGTAAACATATTGAGATTATTTTCAAGAAGATTCTATGGTTAGTTTTTAAGATACGGCGTCCCGCTTTTTTCAGGGAACGTCTCGAACTTATTGACATTGCAAAAGACACAAGAAGTAATAAATTGCATATCACTCACTTGATCAGAGAGACGGAAAGATCAACACAGAATTTCGGAATATTGGTGCATGCTTTGATTTTCCTCTTCACTGAAGATCAGTTTTTTTTTAATCCTTGAAATGCAACCAGTGATTAAGAGGATTTTTCGACTGACTGTGTGTTTCAGAATAATTCTTGACATGTGCTGCCTTTGACCAAAAGAGAAGTAAAAATCAGAGAAGCGTTTCCTCGGCTGATTGGATTTTGGCTGGATGCACTGTTGCAAAGCGGAGTTTCGTTTCTTTGTGTGTACATGAGTATGAATGTATATATGTATTATATATATTATATATATGTGTGTGTGTGTTTTTGAGATTTGTTTTCCAGTGTATATTTATCCTCTCTCCCTTCCCAGATGCACGTGGCCAGGTGCAAATGCGCTCCTGCTTACCATTTTTCATTAGGAATCTGTGGCTGTACATTATTAATTGCAAGGTTGTTGCCTTCCAGCCAAAAATTCCAATTTAATATATATATATATATATATATATATATATATATATATATATATATATATATATATATATATATAAAGAATAAATTTTATACAAGTTTGAAAGTTTATACCCTTCTTAAATGAATATACAGTAGATAAGTGTATTATATAAATTAGGGGTCTAGGTGCTTGAGGTAGGTTTGATCTAAGCAAGAACATGAATAGGAAGGAAAAAATACTTCTTAGAGATAAAGACACAAACCAAAGACTTTGGCCAAGACATGAAGAAAATTACAATCATGACAGTGAATTGGAGTAGGCCCTTTCCAAGATCCAAAACTTGGACACTGAGAAAGGTTAGCATGACAAAGTTAGAAAGGTCAACATGGTAAAGTTAGGACCATCTGAATGCTTATGTAGACAATATAGAGATGATGGTGATGGCCTAGGCAAATGTTTTGTTATTGGTCTGATATTACAGTAATAAGCTTTCGGAGAAAGTAACTTCATGGAGAAAGGAAGATATAACCACCTTAAATACCTTACACGGTGTTTTATGCCTGAAGAACAGAATCAAGACTCTTATTTGAGAATGGAGAAAAAAAAAAAGATCAAAATAAGTGAAGAGCTGCGGTGATCTTTGAAGGATTTTGCAAAGGATAACTCAAAAAATAATTCAACGTGTTTTCTCCGGACTGATTTGGGTAACAAGCGACAAAACTGCTTAGACGTTTATTATTACTAGTGTCTTGTTTGACATGACGTTTTGAGGAAGGAAGTATAACATATCAAAAGCTATTAAAGTGGTTCATGTTATTTAGAAATTTAAACACAAAAACCCCGTAGGGGGGTTCTCCCGTAGGGGGCTGGTGCCGTCAGTGTACCTCACACGGTGCATAGTAGGCATTACTAAAGGTTCTTTGCAGCGTACCTTCGGCCCCTAACTGCAAAAACTTTCATTCTGTTTGCTGTGCCTCCGTTCATTTTCTCTTTCTTCCATCTTACTTTCCACCCTCTCCTAACAATTGTTTCATAATGCAACTGTGAGGTTTTTCTCTTGTTACACCGTTCTCTTTCAGTGGTGCGTGACCTCATAGGTCATTGGCCTAAAATTTATATTCCAGTTCAAGCAGAAAAAGGCGTCTGTATATTTTTCTTATTGTAAAAAGCCTTTATAATGACTCTCCCAGCAGCGAAGATCTTTACATATAGAGAAGAATACAGGAGTTCTATCGCATTGGCGTTGAAGTGGATACTATTAACACTTTCACTGCATCAGTGATCTTCCCATTAGCCGAGTTAATTAATGCTGGACGTGGCTAGTTCATAGATGAGTGACTGTCAATTAACCAACTGGCTATAGGCGTATAATCCCCTTGGCATGTGTAGGGGCAATGGGAAGGGGTTGACAAGATTATCCGCTAAGCATTTAATGCTTTGAAACAGAGGTAGCTCATTACTAACCGCCTGTATGCATTGCTGAATATTATATATATATATATATATATATATATATATATATATATATATATATATATATACACACATATACACATACACGTACATACACACGTATAGAAATAATCAGTATACAATCACGTTTGGAACAGGAATAAGTTTCTCCCATACATCGGGATCGAACCCAGGTCATCGCCATTCAGTTGAGAGGCCTGGGTTCGATTCCGAGGTGAGCCAGAAATTTGTTTATATACATATATGTACGTATATAAATACAAAATATGTGTATATATATGTGTGGGTGTGTGTGTCAGATGAAAAATGATGTAGAACTGAATGATATGGCTTCAATGTATTTTTACATTATTATGTTCATTTTCTATCTGGCGATCTCCCGATGATTAACCTGAACTCACAGACGAGAAGAAAAAAAAAGGATGCTTCCTTATACAGAGCCTAATAAGGCTCCCCATCCCTTTATTCTTCCAGAAATCTGCTGCTGCTGCCTCTGGCCCTCTTCTGGCTGCCGGAGGGTTTGTCCTCCGACTGATTAAAATGCCTCTTGAAGTCCGAAAGTCCTATTGTTATTCGAAGCATTGTCTCTGATGGTCCAGATTGGTCTCAGGTCGTTCTGGGGCACGGGGAGAGCCGAGGACCCGGGAGTAAGGGGGGAGTATTTATAGAGGGGTAGAGGGGAGAAGTGGCCGTAGTAGGGGAGAGGAGCCGGGAGGTGTGGGGGGGGAACAGCGGCTAAATGGGGCCATTAGGCTCCTCAGATGGAAACCATTAATTCCCCCACATTGAAGAAGAAACTTGAAGGAAAGAAACAGGAATTTGTCCTAATTATGATTTCGAATTTCTTGCTTCTATTTTTCTCTCTTTATTCTCTTCCTCGGCTCGCTGGGCCATTGTGTGCTATAGGTATAACCAGGGAGTTATTTTGTTCTTTGTGTGCGTGCGCATGCGCCTTTGTCTAAAACGTAGTCCTGACTTGTTTGTGAGTAAGGATTTTATCTGCTGAAATGTCAGCATTGTAATATTCAGTACCTCGAGTGTTTCTGGTATTACTTATGTTGTATTTCCCAGTTCAAATTGATACCAATGTCGATTTTCAATCTAAGAGTAATTTCCTGTTCTTGTAATCGCTTTCGCGTAAGATGCAATCTACTTTTGTTTATGTTTAGGGATCTGATTTACTGGAATAACAAGAGGTATTTTAGCCATTATTGACTTGACACGCAATACTAACTGGTATTATCATTTTGTGCTGTTATAGTTATTATTTTTATGTGGCCAAAGAGGTTATCACCCCTGCATGTCTTTTTGTCTATTTGCGTTGTTATATCTGAAATTAACGTGGCTATGTTTGGCATAGATTACGGGCTGCTGCGCATTCCATTAAATTTTATAGCAAAAAAGTTTTTCGATCAAGAGCCGTGTGCAGACTTTCACATATAAGTCATGTGAATTGGCGTCCGGTTCACAGCAACCCGAAACAAGTATAATTTTTTTTATTCTGTATATTTGTTAAGTCTTATATATAATAGGTTTATTTTCCCGAAACTGTCGCGTTTAAATCAGAAGTGTTCGTTTCATAATTGCGAGAAAAGTATTACATTGCGCTCTTCAAAAGGTACTTTAAATGATCTAAGATATACAGAGGAAGGAAGAGAATTCCCCTGTTCTGAAATTGAATGATGTCTGAATAGACCACTGGGGTCAGCAGTGCATGGATGTCCTGTGGCTTAATCTCTCGTGGCTTCCGTCGAGCCTAACCAGATCCATTCAAGGTGCTTGTGAAACTTGGACCAACGTCTCTGCATTTGCGAAGCCATTTCTAGATTAAGGTAGTTAACCAGATCTGGGTCCTTAGTTCACTGGAGGAAGCTGCAGCTTGTACCTGTGGATGTATTGTATTATTATTATTATTATTATTATTATTATTATTATTATTATTATTATTATTATTCCAGTGACAAGACGATGTTGGGTTACATATTTTTGTGTTAGTGGCCTATTATTATTATTATTATTATTATTATTATTATTATTATTATTATTATTCCAAAAGCTGGCAGCCACTGCCCCATTCATTCTCTAAGCGTGAATAGAGTAGGAGGCCTCTCGCATTTATAAAGTTATCAATAGCTGTTTACACAGACGTCTCATTAGTTTCACGTTGAATCTCCTATTTATTCTGGATCATTCTCCTCTAATTTAAATTCACATCCCGCTGTCTGGACCTCTTCCAAAAATTTTAGCACTGCAATTCTTATTTTCCGAGGTGTTACACTTCTGTCATTTTTTCCAACATATCCTATTCTCTCCACACGATCGAGCCACCTGGCTTACTAATCGATGCTTTCAATTTCATATTAGTCTCTCACCCACCTTTCAACCTTCCTCTTCCAATGGCAGCATGTTACTTAGACTATTAATTTCAGCAACTGCCGTCATTTCCTTTCATTCACAATCAACAATCTTTTCACATTCCTCGAAGAAGAATTTGTCCAGGAATCCCTCCGAACAACTCTCGTTATTTTTCGGAGAGGAATAGATAGATGGATAGACAGAGTAGAAGTAGCAGGCAGCTCTTCTTAATTAATCGTTAATTGTGATGAAAGAACTCGACGCTATGATCCTCCTCCTCCTCCTCCTCCTCCTCCTCCTCCTCCTCCTGGGGTGTGAATAAGGAATTTTGATAATTAACATTTTTGTCCCTTTAATTACATTTTAATTAAATGAGCGTTGCTGCCTTCCTCCTCCTCCTCCTCCTCCTCCTCCTCGTTTCTCTCTCTCTCTCTCTCCTTCACCCACTTTTACACTCCCTCATTTCAATTTCCACCCTTCTCTCGGATGCTTTTCTCCCTTTTATTTGATTTTCCTCCGATTCTCTTCACTTTATTCATTTTATTTTCCCCCCTTGAACTCCTCTCGCACCTTTTATCATCCAGCTCCCTTTTCCCCTTGTCAGTTCTTCTTACCCTTCTCTTATTTCCTCTTTCGCCTGTGTTATTTTTCTCCCACTTCCTCACTTTTCTCTATCGTCTCTTTTTTTTTATTTATCCACCTTCCATATCTCTCACCTTGCTTGTTATTCCTTCTTTATTTCTTTCCTCCTGCGTGATTAAATATTGGAATAATGGAAGATAAAAGATTGTAGAATAATTTCCCTCTCTCTCTCTCTCTCTCTCTCTCTCTCTCTCTCTCTCTCTCTCTCTCTCTCTCTCTCTCTCTCTTCAGTCAAGGCATTTTCTTGTGTGGTGTTTTCTCAAAATTCTTTTTTGCATATAAAGTTTTCATTTTCCAATTACTTTCGCTCGTTTGCTTCCTTTCGCCTGATTAAATGTGAAGAAGAATTGAAGATAAATAGTTTAATAATACAAGATGAGAATCCCTTTTCTCTCTCATCAACAAAGGCAGTTTTATTGGGTAGGCTCTTGTTCAAGAATAGGCTGTCAGATTTTGTATTATTTTTATTTTCCCTTTTTACATCTAAATTTTTTCGACTTTGTTCTGTTTTCTTACTTTTCGTATCCAGTCGCCAGTAATAAGGTTTAAGTGGTTTAAAAATACAAGGTTTTAGAATAAATTGTTGTAATAGAAGAATTGTCTTTTCACTTTAGTTCAGAATTACACTGTCAGCATTATCACTGTGTACTTTTTTTAACTGAAAGTTTTATTTTTCGTTTTCATTGTTCTTTCAATTTACTCTTTCTAGAAAAAGGATGAAGTGATTTAAAAACAAGATGTCGATAGAATACATTTTCTCATTCATCACCAGAGGAATTTTATACTGCTGCTTTTTGTTCGGAGAAGGAATGTTAAAAATCTAATTATTTTCACCTCTTTTTATGTCTTCAAAATTTGGTTCCCACTTCAGTTTTTTTTTTTTTTTATATCCCCTCGCCAGAATTCACACCGCAATGATTTAAAATTAAAAGGCGCGTGGTTTTTGTTCTGGTCAGAATTAGACTGTCATGTTTTTTTTTTCCACTAAGACCTTTATTTTTCTTGCGGGCATGATTCGAGGATTCCCGTAAATCCTGTTGAATCGGGGGTGATTTCTAGTGTTTGTTTGTTACATCCGCGTTGTAGGTCGAAGAGATCTCGATTTATGTCGATATTTTTGGGCGATGTTTAGGACGTGGTGGTTGCTGCCTTCTACAGTATACGTATAATTAGTTTCTTTTCTTTTTTCTTTGTAGTTCTCTGTCTTTTGTTTACTCTTTGAGTTTAGTCGTTTATTTGTTGCATATCTGTTTTGTTTCTTTGTTTTTTGGAAGCAGCTGTAGATAATCAGCAATATGATAGATTTTTCTCTCTCCTTGGATAGTTGTACTTTTTATGCGTGCGAGTCGTTTCATTCTTGTGTGGCTTGGGTTTGGAGTGTGTTTAGATGTGTAGACTATAGAATATGCATGCAATTTACACATATAACCAAACAGACTCGTACACACTTACACACACAAAGGCGTGCATGAATACATACACGCTTACATGCATGTGTACAAAATTATAAATACAAAATATATAATATATATATATATATATATATATATATATGTGTGTGTGTGTGTGTGTGTGTGTGTGTGTGTGTGTGTGTGTGTGTGTGTGCAGAGCACGGAATAAGACTGGTAGAGCGCACATTCTTCCATATGTTTGTTGTATCGTTAGTTTAAGACATGACTATAATTCAAGTCGGTAGTCTATTTCTATACTAAAGGCGTCGGTGACCTCTGATGCCGTGACGTCAGCTTGTCTACAGAATAAAACCCACTTCGATGTGTGTGAAATAGCATATGATTAAACAAGTTTTTCCGTCATGATTGAGCCCTAATGCTTCGTCCTATTTTTTTTTTTTTCGTTAAATCCTGACCTGGGGTAGAGACGAATGAGGTTGTCCATCCCTTTTACTTTCGTGACCGAAACGTCTCGTAGAGCTAATTTCATATTATTAATTAAGTGGCGAGACTGTTATAATTTAAGAGAAGAAAGCCCAGTAACACTTCTGTGCTGTAATGGAGCTTAATTCAGACAGAAGTATCCGTCTTAGTTTCTTCAACACAGTCAGTTCCCCTTACTTTACTGTGTCTTTGTCTCTCGCGAAGTATGTCGATATTTTAAATTTACTTTTGTGTCACGGCTTCACTCTCTATTTTTTCAAATACTTATTGAGTAGGACAATCTATTATATGCACACATACATACACACAAACACACACACACACACACACACACTCTCTATTTTTACGTCTGCTAAATTACACATCTTCCGCTCACTTAATCTCCAGGCAGCAAGTAACGTCTTGTCTCGTTTCCCTATTAATGAGTTCTGCTCAGAATGCAGGTCGACGTATGCAGCTGCGTAAAAACGAGCCACCCACCTCCTTTCCTAACCCCCTCCTAAGACTAACCCCCTCCCAGGTGGCATTGAAGATAGGAGAGCCACGGGAATTGCAGGAAGATAAAATGGACGTTTCGCTAATGGATTGGAAGGGCCAATCAAGGAATCATTTTTGCTTTTTTTTTTTTTTTTTTTTTTTTTTTACCTTCTGGCGGTGGAAATGTAGGGAGTGGGCCAGTGACCCCGCTTTCTTTTATATGTTTCACTTTTGTCTTCGTAATAAGTATGTATACATATGTATACATAGACACATACACATATGTATATATATGTGTGTCTGTGTTTTCCTTCGCATTTGCAAAGGCGCTGGTCGTCCGATTTACAGCATTGTATCTTGGATAGGTGACTACCAGAAAAGTCGGATGCTGTTGGCACGTAATCCTCTCAAATATCAGTAAAGCTGAGACCTTCATCTCAAAACAAGAAGGGTAACAACTTATGAAGCCATTAACTCTAAATGAATTGGCATTTAGACACATGCACACACATATATGCACATGTATATGGGGTTCACAATGATCTTCATACTCATAGATTAGCCTGAATATCCCTAGGCTCATTGGTACATACATTCTAGGAGGCCATGTTTGAAGGGATTGATGAACAAACTTTCCTTTATGAAAAT
>NC_089761.1:47299272-47326772 GCF_040412425.1 Macrobrachium rosenbergii | reverse complement strand
TTATGACATTTTTTAGGAATAATTTACGTGTGCTTTTCATTACATGCATATATATATATATATATATATATATATATATATATATATATATATATATATATATATATATATATATATATATGTATATATATGGAATGTCGATGGGATCTTGTCTCCTAGCGGCATTATTCTCTTTGAGAAAATTGTGAGAGTAATTACCTACTATTCCTACTTTCACCATAACATTGTTTCGGTATTTCGACAACGTTTTTAATGTGGTTCTGGCAGATTTAGGTATACACGATTTTATTTATTTGAAAAATCGCTCCCATTTTAAAATTGAATGCAAAGTTGGTTCTTTTCTGGGCTCGCTCATTCAAATATGTAATAATGGATTCCCTGCACTAAAGATTTATCGAAAACTCACTCGCTGGGACACAAATGTTCATTATTTTTTAATCTTTCAAGTAATGTTAAGTTAAGAGTAATTTCAAGCTCTGTGACTTTAACTTTTATACGACTGAATTCTTGGTTCTTGTATTCTATCCTATTTTCATTATTTATTCTGGGAGCAGGTGAGGAATTATCTCTACGAAAGCTGAGTACATTCTCTAATATAAAGCTTGTGGGTCTCCTGGCTTATGCTCTTCGTTGGGTGAGTCGGTAGAGCTTGTGGACTGGCGCTTGCTGGGCCGGAGTTCGATTCCCCGGCCGGCTGATGAAGAATTAGAGGAATTTATTTCTGGTGATAGAAATTCATTTCTCGCTATAATGTGGTTCGGATTCCACAATAAGCTGTAGGTCCCGTTACTAAGTAACCAATTGGTTCTTAATCACGTAAAATAAGTCTAATCCTTCGGGCCAGCCCTAGGAGAGCTGTTAATCAGCTCAGTGGTCTGGTAAAACTAAGGTATACTTTTTTTTCCTGGCTTATGCTCCTCTTTTATGAAAGTGAAGTGTGTTTATTGAATGTAAAAAAAAAAAAAGGTTTATGTAGCATTATGTTGGGTAAGAAAGAGGTGAAAAGGTGAGAAACTTGAAGATGCGTAGAAGTGGTAAAAATTTAATCTTAATTTAAAGAATGAATCCGTGAATTTTGAGATGGTTAGGTCATGTGGAAAGAGTGAACGATAATAGGTTAATAAAAAAAAAGTGTTGAATTCGGAAGCGTTAGGATGGAGGAGCAGAGGAAGACCCAGTTAGAGCTTTAAAGAAATATTGGAAGGAAAGTCCTTAATATCCAGGAAGAGTAGAGTGTGTGCAGTATTGAGGTGAGTGGTGCACTGTATGGAGATGGGATCGGCGCGGGCTGATTAGCCTTCTGTGGTGATGCATGACGTGGCTAGTGCTGTGTAAGTTTTCTGCACTAGGGTTCATCCATGATTTAGCACTCAGCGCTGATATACATACATATATACATGTTTTATATATTATATATATCTGTGTGTATACTGTAGGTAATTAAGCAAATTTACCTGTATATTTTTAATTACCCAGCTATTCAGGTGTTTAAATGCTCTGCATCAAGAATGTGATTTTTATACATGATCATGTTACAATAGGAATTGACATACTTTTTCTTATTTTTCAGGTATGTGTTTGAGCATTCAGAACCATTACGTCATAACCTATGATGGCAGAACTCGTGCGTTATTTTTCTTAAGAAAGGTGAGTTCTTATTTTTATTGCATACTGTCCCTGCGATATGCGTCTTGCTTGTACATTGTTTATATATCTTCTTCTTTATCTTCAGCTTTTCCCATCTTTATATGGGGTCGCTGTTTATTATTAGTCTTCTCCATCTTCTGCGATCATGCAGCATTACCTCACTCACGTTCTTCTCCTGCATGTCCCTGTTAATTGTGTCTCTCCATCTCATTCTTGGTCTACCCCTCCTCCTTGTTCCAGGCACTTCCATATTCATAGTTCTTTTACTTACAGAATCCTCCTCTCTTCTCATAACATGTCCAAACCATTGTAATCGTCTCTGTTGCAGCTTCTTTGATATTTCTGTAACTTTCACCGTCCCTCTTATGAAGTCATTCCTTATCCTGTCTCTTCTTGTCACTCCGCACATCCAACGCAGCATTCTCATTTCTGCCACTTCCATCTTTCTCTCTTGTGCTTTCTTCATAGGCCATGTTTCACAACTATACATCAACGCAGGTCTGACAATGCTCTTGTACATTTTTCCCTTCATCTTTACATTAAATCTTTTGTCACATAACACACCTGATGTTTTCCTCCAATTGCACCAAGCTGATTGTATTCTGTGATTCACTTCCTCCTCCATCCCTCTACAATCAGTGACACACGACCCAAGGTACTTAAAGGATGTAGCTCTTTTTACTTCTGCCTGCTCTAAGTTGATGCTTCCCTCTTGGTCTCCTCCATTCATCCACATATATTCCGTTTTTGCTCTGCTTATCATTAGGCCTCTGTCCTCCAATGCACTTCTCCACAACTCCAATTTCCTGTCTGCTTCTTCCTTACTGGTGGTCACTAGCACTATGTCATCTGCAAAGAGTACACTCCAAGGCACCTGATCTTTCACTCCAGACACTATCACATCCATTACTATATAAAAAATATAGGGACTCATGGCAGAACCTTGGTGGAGTCCCATTTTCACCTCAAACTTGTCTGTTGTTCCCACTGAGCTTCTTACCTGTGTTGTTTTCTTCTCATTGTTTATATATATATTGTTTATATATATATATATATATATATATATATATATATATATATATATGTATATGTGTGTGTGTATGTATGTAATATATGTATATATGTATATATATATATATATATATATATATATATATATATATATATATATATATATATATATTGTAAATGTGTTAATGAATTCCAAGTTTCTGATATGAATATCGTAAGAGCTGTTACACTCCACAATTAGAAAGGTAAGCTTATCTTAAAGAAGATTAATTGAATCTTTCAGCAGAATTTGCATTCCGGTAAAATTATGTAAATTTCATTACCTCCATTAACATCACTATAAAGAAAGCGCTCTTAAATTTCTAGGCGTTTGCGTTTCTCTAAATTCATTATGAGGCCAATGCAAATTAGCCTAATAACTATTTAGCGATCTAGAAGCTTACTATTTGCTCATTTTTATATGCATGTGTGCATATATGCATGCTTGCAGGTGTTGTGAGAAAAATTTTATATTGACTTAGCGAATTTTTTTCCATTTCTCCTTGAGGAAGCTGCTCATAGACTGTCACAAAATGTAGCATACAGCATCTAAGAAATGATATTCACTAACCTAATAAGAACGGCAAGCATTTATCCTTACTCCTATGGTAGCCTATATAGGGAGGCGGATCGGTAGATATCCTACGGACCGCGGAACTAGATCTTATTTTAGCTTTATATTTTTTTAAGGGTCCTGTCATTTGCAGTGTCTCGTCTAGAACTTTTGAATTTTTTTTTCATACTTGAGAAGATTGGTTGAGTTCTTTAAGGGGGGAATTTAATGTTCAATCAAGATGTTTCCGGAAGTTAGGCTTAAAACTCTCTTTCGCTGGGTAAGTAGATGACAGAAACTGCGCGGGGGCTTCTTAAAAGTGGGGTCGGTAAAGTGTGCGTTAAGTATACTTGTCTATAACAATCTCTCTCTCTCTCTCTCTCTCTCTCTCTCTCTCTCTCTCTCTCTCTCTCATATATATATATATATATTATATATATATATATATATATATATATATATATATATATATATATATATATATATATATATATATATATATATATATATATATCAGAAATAATTTTCAGAAATAATATAATGGTGGCTCCTCAATCACATTGACACAAACATATACATATATATATATATTTGATACAATATAATGTGTGTGTGGATGAGAGTGTATGTGTGTTTTACATCCACTGGACTGACATGACTGCATATACGTACAATAGACATTCTCTCTCTCTCTCTCTCTCTCTCTCTCTCTCTCTCTCTCTCTCTCTCTCTCTCTCTCTCTAATTTGTTTCCGTAACTGGATTTCGTCCAACTTGGCTCATGTAACAGCCACATTAGGAGACTTTTTTGCCAAACTCTGGTAACCTCCCAATCCCTGTTTTTCTTTCTGTGTCATTATAACTCTGTGCTCTTGTTTTTATTCTTATATTCTGGTTCTTCTTCCCGATTTTGCCATTAAATGTTTTCGACAATTTACAGAGCATAGCTTCGAAAATGGCGGCCCAGTTGGATCATGATCGGGGACGAGATTTCCGAAGAGGCGTATATCGCTATAACAGTCCCCGTATCGTTTCTACAAATACAGAATAATAATAATAATAATAATAATAATAATAATAATAATAATAATAATAATAATAATAACAGACCCTCTGTCAAACATGTATTGTTGAAAGTTATTGCTGCATCAGCTGCATTCAGTTTTTTAGTTTCCTCTCAATATAAATTGAATGCAGCTGATGCAGCAATAACTTTCAACAACAACAACAACAACAACAACAACAACAACAACAACAACAATAATAATAATAATAATAATAATAATAATAATAATAATAATAATAATAATAATAATAAAAGTAAATGAAACTATATTCATAGTTCTAAATTCATGTTAGAGTTCTTGTTCAGGAGCTTTCTGTTTGTTCCTGTTTTTAATTGTTAATCGTGATTTAAAGGTTCAAGTATACCACTTTTGCTGGGATATATTCTGAAGGTGGGGGTGGGAAGTAAGTTTCCTTTAGAATATTTTTCAAAAAGAATGTGAGGCTGTAGTTATCAGAACTCCAGCAGTTATAGTGGTGACTTGTATTATTCATCGTCATTGGCTTCCTTTGCCAAACATGTATACTAACCTAGATTTCCATCATTATTACTTTTGTATTATCTCCATTCTTGTGATACGTTGACGTAGAGTTATATTATTATTATTATTATTATTATTATTATTATTATTATCTCCTTTTTGTTAAGCAGAGAGTGCATTTAAGAACGTAAGTAGTTGCAAGTGTTATGCTGAATCAGGAATATAATATATATATATATATATATATATATATATATATATATATATATATATATATATATATATATATATATATATTTTAAGCAATTTTTTTGTGGCATCAGTAAGTTTTTTCGGATTCACATGTGTCAATCTTCGGCGAAGAACACACAAACTTCTATGTTCCATTTATTGCTTTCCGTCGCAACAGCTTTCACCACACTATGGCATTATCAGGTGACTACTGGCTTACAGTTGCGATTTACAATAATGCTGTAGTGTGGTGAAACAGCTGTCGTGACGGAAAGCAATAAATGGAAGGTAGAAGACTGTGTATTCGGCAGCGAAGATTGACGCAAAGTATCTGAAAAGACTCCGACAATATGAAGATTCCTGCAAAACACTTATTGATGCCACTAAAGCAATTGCTTTTAACGGAAATTGCCTAGAGAAAATGCCAATGCATATATACACACCCAATTGTATATATATATATATATATATATATATATATATATATATATATATATATATATATATATATATATATATATATACATACACAATTGTGTGTGTGTGTGTGTGTGTGTGTGTGTGTGTGTGTGTGTGTGTGTGTGTGTATGTATAAATTTTATATGTATATAAGTATGCATGTATGTGTATATATATGTACGTATGTATGCTCATATATACATACATTTATCAATGTCTGTACACATGCTGAGGAAGAAAAGAGAGAAGAGAGAGAGAGAGAGAGAGAGAGAGAGAGAGAGAGAGAGAGAGAGCGACTTGCACTCATGTAAGGTATATGCACGTATGTATTTACACCTCTCCGAATATCCGCATATCTGTGTGTGTATGTGTGTATGGTGGAGCAATCTGGTCCAAAGCACACGAAACTAATTGGAGAGCCCTGTTTCTTATCGGCGGGCGAATCTCCATTAATCCGCCTCAGATTTTCTTCAGATGGAGACATTGCAGAGGAGCCCCCTATCTCACGGCCCGCACAAATCCTTTTGTTTACATCTCGCCGGGATGGGGAGCAATAACAGCGGCCTCTAGCGCACCCATGAATGTTTGTTTACTGCTTAGATGGTTGACGGGGAGGGGAGAGGTGGGAAGGGGTTGTGCGTGGCGTAGCACTGCTCGAGGAAAATCTGTTAAATCGTGGTATTCTAGACTTGCTTGTAAGCAAAATGTTTATATATATATATATATATATATATATATATATATATATATATATATATATATATATATATATATATATATATATATTAGGTACTCATATTTTTATATATGCATATATGTATTTATATTCATATATTTACATATATGTGTGTTTATGTAGTATTGCATACTTTTTTATTTTAGTTTTTTTTGGTTTATATACAAATTTATTTAGATTTTATTAAAAAACTCTGAAATTGTATACATATATATATATATATATATATTTTACTTATGTACACATTTGTATATATACATATATGTATATATATGCATATATGTATATACGTACATATATATATATGTGTGTGTATGTACAGTAGCATTGCATACTTTTTTATTTTAGATTTTTTGGTTTATATACAAATTTATTTATATTTGTATTAAAACACTGTGTGTGAAATTTTATACATGATTTATATTGATCTCTGGTATTTGAATAGCATAGACATTTTCGAAAATAGAGCTTCTAAATCGGAAAGACAATAGGATCATGATGGGGGAGTCGAATATTCAAAGCGACACCCATCTCATTTCCCCAAGAGCTAAGAAGACATTGCCCTGGGGTTGTTTTGAAAACCAGCGAATGATGTGCTTTCGAGTATTTTTTTTTCTAACTCTTCAAGTTAACTTGTGGAACACTTGAGTCAGAAAATTTCCGTCTGTCTATTGTTACTCCTTTTTTTTTTTTTAATGATCAGACATTACATTTTTGTCGAAACCTTCATGAAGGTCTTTCCCATGAAGAATGACTTGAGCTGCTATAATTGCTTCAGTTATTTAAACATTTCTTTCGTTATGGTCATTACTATTTTTTTTATAATTGCTGAAGGTTTTGTAATGAAGATGAAATAACTGTTTGTCTACATGAACAAAATAGAGATAGGACGCTTAGATTTCCAGACCCTTCATTGAAAGCCTTACCAGATTCACAATGGCTTCTGAACGTGCCCTCTGTGAATGTCCGTTTTTAATAAAACTTACGAAAGAAATTATTGCTAATAATTGTATTCTTCATTGTTTTCTTTAATTTATGATGACTATAGTACCTGACAATAAAGATATTTATATTCATTCTAAGAGAGAAATACTCAGAACCGCAACAGCAACAGCACTACTACTAATAAATAGTTGTAGAACATGACCGCTCACGCCAGTCTTCTCGAAGAGCAAAGCAAAGAATCACCGAGCCCAAGCAATGCATTCGAAATTTCTGGTTATAAGCTGAACCCTCTCTCTCTCTCTCTCTCTCTCTCTCTCTCTCTCTCACACACACACACACACACACACCAGCATGTCAAAATCTGGAGCGTTCCGTCTTCCAGGGATGGAGAAATGAGGAAATATCGGTTTCTGCGTATTCCGAAATCAGGACGTTTCACTTTGACGGGAAATCCGGAGGAATCAGTCACTGGGTATTACCGGCATGGCAATAATATTCCCTCCTCCCAGGCACCCTGCCTTGGCCCGGTTTGAGTTTTTCGCTTTTTGTTTTTATTTATGGTACGGGATTTCGCCTTTGAATTATATATATGTTGGCTCCTAGCACGCATTTTTAATTTTGAGCATTTAGGGGAAATAGTGGTAATTTTGCCTCTTTAATTCAGTTATGTGGATCAATCACATGCTATGCACGTATGCACACGTTATGTATGTATTCAAGTATACGTACAGGCGCATACACACGCACAATATATATTTTATATGTATATATATGTATATATCTATTTATATATATACATACATACATACATACATGTATATATATATATATACACATATGAATAAACGAAGATAGACGATATCAAATAGTGGACGAATAGAGCTATATAAAACAGAATGATTTATTAACAAGCGGTACAGTTAACATTCAGATGAGAAAAATGCAATATTATGATTTCGATATAGATGTTTTTCATAACCGTATTTTCATTCCTTCCAATATCACTTACCTTTTTTTTTTTTTTTTTTTTTCAAAAAAATTTTCTCGTTCTCAAATTTGGTCCCTTCTCCAGCACAACACCCTCCCTCCCTCCTTCCCCATTACCCTCCAATCCTCCAATCCTTTTAGAGGTCCAAATTAGTCCGTGTGGACGCTTTTCACCGTCGACCTCCACTGTATCGTCTCTCTCTCTCTCTCTCTCTCTCTCTCTCTCCTCTGACAGTGATGAGTGACAACCTGCCCCGGCAGATGATGAGGCTGCTTCATCTCTCTCTCTCTCTCTCTCTCTCTCTCTCTCTCTCTCTCTCTCTCTCTCTCATGCGACATGCAGAGACTTTCATACGTACATTTTATATTTTTATTTAGATTTTTTTTACTAGCAGTAGTTACCCATGCATATGGGTTGGCTAAGCAGAAAAAAAAAGATATGTAATGCATCGTTCACTGTTTAGCTGCTGAAATCAGTATAAAACATCTTTTACAGATAAATTAGTTGCTTCATATACCGACACATACACATAATGTCCTCTCTTTCTGTATGTATGTGTGTGTATATATATACACACGTATATATATATATATATATATATGTGTGTGTATATGTATAAATGTTTATGTATTATATGTATATATACATATATGTATGTATATGTGTATATGTATGTATATATGTATATTATATAATATGCACACAATTATATATGAACGTGTGTGTGTTTCTGCTATGTCAGCTAAATGCCAGAATAAATTTCAGCCTTCAAGTTGTTAATTTGATTTGTCATCCAAGATGCTCAGGAGCTAGAAGCACAAAACATACTAACTGTGTCAGTGCAGAAAATTGTTGTCCCTCCTGTTCAGCGGTCAATGCCAAGTTTTTATCTATCAGCCATCGGTCTTGGAGTCTTTTTACATAGAAAGATCTCTTACACTAGTATAGATAACGTCCTAAATCATCTTTTCACGGGATATATAGAATGGTGATTTAACTAGCAATTAAACGGAATAATAAATTTCAGCCTTCAGTGGATTTGAACTCGGATCCAGGAGTCAAAGTAATTACAACCCCTGTTGGGGGTTAGTGCACTGTAGGCATGGCTTAGGGCTCTTTGCAGCGTCCCTTCGGCCCTTAGCTGTCACCCCTTTCATTCCTCTTACTGTACCTCCGTTCATATTCTTTTTCTTCCATCTTACTCTCCGCTCTCTTAACAGTTGTTTCATAGTGCAACTGCGAGGTTTTCCTCCTGTTACACCATTAATTTCCGTTTCAGCGCTGAATGACCTTATAGGTCTATCACCTGGGCTTTGGGCTAAATATTATGTTCCATTCCCTTCCATAGTAATTACAGCGCACATCATTTCCAACCAAGCCATGTAATGAGAAAACATTTTCCTCCTCTTTGAAGTCAGTGCCACATCTGTGCCAACCCGCTGCCAACCTAAGGGACACTTTCATAGAGACCCTTCTCGCACGCCAGTATAGATGCCGCTTTATCAATGATATACATGAAAGTTAAGGGAGCTGATATTTAAATGACAGAATATGCTTATTCCCTCACTGCATTACCGACGATGCCACATAATATATATGAATGTTAATTCGACTGGTAATCAAGTGAGAGTAATAGTTTGAGCCTTCAGTCAGTTTGATCTCACATCCATGATGCATAGCGGTTCCAAATACGCATCATTACATTCCAGGCCGCGGCAGAAAATTTTTCCGCCCCCTCGAAAGTCAGTGCCATATGTGTTCACACCTGCTGTCGACCTCAAGCAGACTTTTAAAGAAATCTCTCTTGCACGCCAGATAGATGACATTGCAGATCGCTCTGAGAAATATATGAATGATTGTTAAGGCAGCTGGCAATTGAATAAGAGAATAACAAAATGCATAGGAGATATGAATTTTGCTGTACTACAGCAAAAATAATTTTTACTTCCGTTCAGAAGTCAAAGCAACGTATTAGCCAGTATAGTTGACGGTTAGAACCACTTTTTAACGTGATATATATGAATGCTATATGTGAGCGGGATAAGATTTGTATTTCTTGTCCAGGCGAGTTCGGTAATGTATGTTACATTCCTCTACATCCAGGAAGCGGGAGAGTGAATGTAATGCAGAGGTGCTTGCAGTGGAGGATGGTTTGACGTACTGCTGGTGAGCCTTCTGTGTAGGTGCATGAAGCAGTAATTTTCTGAAAGCTTTCTACAGAGGAGGTTCATCAATGGCTCAGCATTTTGTGTCAGTGTGCAGTGAGCATTATCTTTTTTTTGAAAGACATTCCATGTTATAGGAAACGGCTGTATGTTGAAAGAAAATATAAGATTATCCTAGATCGGGTAACATAGAAGATTTCACGTTGTATGAGGTATATAAATTTATTTATTTCCTTTGGCACGTGGAAACATGAGAAATGAGAGCCAAATGTAGACTGATACAGGCCATTTTTATAAGTATTTTCTTATAAAATCTCTGTAATTAATGTCAAGGACTGTTCGCAAGTGTATTAAGTAGGTTGAACCTAACCATTTAGTTTAGATTCTTTAATAGAGCTGGCCAAAGCAAGCGTGTGGCCCGTTGCCCCAAAAATTCTTTGTTATTTTGGAAATCTCTCTCTCTCTCTCTCTCTCTCTCTCTCTCTCTCTCTCTCTCTCTCTCTCTCTCTCTCTCTCTCTCTTCCCCCATTTAATGAAATCACAGTCCGTAGATGTCGATGCCTCCCAGAATAATATCAGGTGTCTGTTCCCGTGATGTTCAATTAGCGACAAAACTAATAAAACAGATGTGTGTCGGATTGGCCCCAACAGATCTTTCCTCGCGCGTTCCAGAGTAATCAGTACGGTTCTTTTACCGAGATGACGCACTAGGCTTCTATAATAAGTTTAGATGATGTTTTACTTTCTCCGCTGCTTTTTACCACTCTTCTTTTCCATTTGCCTTTTCCTTCTCCACCTCCTCCTCCTGTTCTTTCTCCTCCCTTCGCCTTCTTCTCTTGTCTCCGTTTGTCTTTTCCTCCTTCATTTACGAGTTCCATTCTTCGTTATCATCATCAGATCTCAAAACTTTTCCCTTTGCCCAACATATTTATGTAATAGTTATTTCTTGGGGATTACCAGAGATCCCCTTGCATGTGTGTGTTTCGTATATGCATATATACGTAAAAAAAAAGTTAGGCAAAGTATAGAGAATATGAAAAACTGGAGATGAAATTGCCCTGTTGTTAGTGGCACACTTTCGCATCAGATTCTAAGTCTGTAGACTTTCATTCATTTGTTCACGTGAATGATCCTCTTTTTTATTTATCGCAATTGCTTCTCTCTCAAGACAGCCAAAGAACGAGAAATTCAGTAATTTTCACTGTTAAGTATCTGTTGTTCATTAAGACAAAAACCAGAGAATTTTCTCCTTTGGGATATGATTTTACGATTATAAATCCATAAACATCTTGTGATGAACTGAGAGATAAATGAAAGTTGTTTACGTGAATTTTACATTTTGCATTATATTTATATATATATATATATATATATATATATATATATATATATATATATATATATATATATATATATATGTGTGTGTGTGTGTGTGTGTGTGTGTGTTGTGTGTATATATCTATATATAAATTACTGACTCACTTTGGGACTGAACCCCATTCTTTCAAGTGAGAGTCCAGGGATTTGCAGTTCATCCATGGATGAATTGCTAACGCCTTGGACTCTCACTTGAAAGACAAACCGGCGTTCGGTCCCGTTAATGTAAGAAAAATTTATTTCTGTGAAACACGTTCCTATGTGTTAATTTCATTATATATATATATATATATATATATATATATATATATATATATATATATATATATATATATATATATATATATATATATATATATATACACATACATATACACATATACATATATATATATACAATCATGAAGCTACAAATGTCGCTTAATATCAAATTACGCTACCTCAGTATATCTCCGTTGGAGAATTGTATATATAATTTATATCATATATATATATAAATCACATGATAAAAATTTCATATATATATATATATATATATATATATATATATATATATATATATATATATAGTACATACATGCATACATATATATGTAGGCTACTGTATACACTGTGTGAGTAATGCATGATGCATACAACTAAAATCTTACACCTGGGTGCACATGTATTGAGTGGTATATGTCTGCCGGCATTCTTACCTTATAAATGCATTCTTTCCGAAGAAATAATGGGAATCCTGCCGGCCATTCTGGCAGTGAATTCATACGAACAAAGGTGTAGTTTTGAAAGAACACCCTGATGGTCTTCGCTCCATCCATTGTTACACTGACATTCCCGTCTCTTTTGTAAAAACTTTCTGTCTTATTGTGATGTCTCAAAATAACCGTCTCATCTTTGCAGCACGGCCTAATGTTCTCCCTGTCTTTCATTGAAAGGAAGGATTCGACGGTTGGGCTTGTTTTTTTTTCTCTTTTTATTTTACTGATGTTTTTACACGATTTTTTTTCAGTTTTTTTTTTTTCTTTAGTTGTTTGGTTATTCTGCTGGACGTGCCTTTCGTTCTTTTGGGTTCGTTTTTTTTCGGTAATTAATTGGGGCAGCTTTTCTCCTGGGTTCGTTTAGTGGCTTAATTGGGCACTGTTATGTTTTGAGGTCGTTTAGGTGGTTTGTTTTTTTGGTAGTTATACGACCTTGTTTTTATTTTGAGATTTTTTCTTTTTTTGATGGTTCGGGCCATTAACTTTGCTTCTCTCCGGAGCTCGTTCTATTTCGAGGTCGTTAAAAAGTTCAGTGACCCTGCTTTTCGTTTGAATTCTCGTTGATAGTTCAGTGGCCTTGTTCTGTTTTGAGTTTATTTTTTAAAGTTCTTAGACCTTGTTTTCTTTTGAGGTTATTATTGATATCTCATTGACCTTACTGTTTGTTTGCTTCTCTTTGATAGTTAATTGACCGCACATTACGTTTGAGTTCGTTAACTAGTTCAGTGACCTTTTTTTCTTTTGAGTTTATTCTAGTTAGCTCACTGACCTCGCTCTTTGTTTGAATCTTTTAAATAGTTCAGTGACCTTGTATTCTTTTGAGTTTATTATTGATAGTTCAGTGACCTCACTTTTCGGTCGAGTTCTCTTTGATAGTTAGGTGACCTTGTTTTCATTGAGTTTATTCTCGATAGCCCATTGACCCCACTTTTCGGTTGAGTTCTCTTTGATAGTTCAGTGACCTTTTTTCAGTTTTCTTTTGATAGTTCACTGACCTTGTTTTCTTTTGAGTTTATTATTGATACTTTAGTGACCTCACTTTTCGGTTGAGTTTTCTTTGATAGTTCAGTGACCTAGTTTTCTTTTGAGTTTATTTTTGATAGTTCAATGACCTTACTTTTCGTTTGAGTTCTATTTGTTAGTTCATTTGCTTCATCTTTCTTATGCCCTTTCTTATAGTTTATTGACTTTGCTTTTCTTTTAAATTATTGACTTTGATAGTTTATGGACCTTGACTATCTTTTTAGCGTATTTTCATAGTTATTTAACCTTAGTTTTTTCTCAGTCTATTTTTTATTTTTTTTTTCAGTCTGTTTTTATGATTTTTGGATCTTCTTTTTTTAAGTGTTTTAATAGTTCATCATCTTGCTTTTCTGTCGAGTTTTTTTGTTTTGTGATTGTTCATCCTATTGCTTTTCTTAAGTGTTTTGGATAGTTCATTGGCCTCGCGTTTCTTTTTAGGATTCCTGATAGTTCATTGGCCATGCTTTTCTTTTAAGTATTTTGTTGGTTCGTTTACATACATTATTATCAGTTCTTTTGGATAATTCATTGAACTTGCTTTTCTTGCGAGGTCTTTTTGATGGTTCATTGAACTTGCTTTATACTCCTCTTGTTAAGAAGTCAGTTAGGCAGTTCAGTAACCTTACTCTTCTTGAAAGTTTTGGTAGTAATTTAACAATGCTGTTTTTAAATATTAGTTTTGGTGGTTTCTTGACTTTTGTTTTTATTCAAGTTGTTTTATTAAAGTCCACTGACCTTGGTTTCCGTAGTTAGAACTGGTAGTCCTTGCACTTTAAATTTTTAAAATCTTTTATTCTATTTGTTTTTTTAGTTAGTTTGGGCATTTCCTTGACCATGGTTTTTCTTTTATTTAGTTTAGGCAATTTTTTTTTTAGGTCGTAGACCTTAGATTTCTTTCAGTTACTTCCTTTGTTTTTATTATGAGCTGTTTTGGTAGATCTGACTTGATGTTGTGGGCACCTTGGCTGTTTTTGTTTTTCTAAAGCAGTTTATTGAATTTGCTTTTTTTTAAAATTCTTTTTAATGTTTTAGTGATTCTTCTTTTGTATTCTACTTACATTGTTAGCTTATTTCATATTTTCTCTTTACTCATGTTGGCATGTGGATTTTCTCTTGAAACTGGAATTTTGTTGCTGACTTATTTAAGAAGAATTTTGAACAACATATTCAAGGCAATCGTCATGGATTCTACAGAAATCATTACTGTCCTTTCCTTAAAGCTTACTAACCATTGTAATCAAAATGTTTTAAATAGTAATAACGCGGTATTGTGGGGCCACTAATTTCCATACGTACAGGTTTGTTTTTCTTATATTTTTTTGTGTAATAATTCAATCTCCTTCCCGTCGTTTTTATTTAATTACAGTCACGTTGGTATCCAGTTTGATAGAAGTATATTAAGAATTTAGTCGTCTTGGGTCTAAAAACCATGAATATATTCGTTAATAATAATAATAATAATAATAATAATAATAATAATAATAATAATAATTTTTTCCAGGTAACCTCCCATTTGATACGTTTTTCATGGCAAAGTTTTCCTTCCCTTGATGGTCTCATGTGAAAATCGGAACCGAGATATAAGTAGGCAATTAATCTGATTAAGAACTTGCGTAGAATAGAGCTCAACATACCGATTTATTATTCAAGAACTGTCAGAGGTAGAACTTTGTGTGGCATAACCTTTTCAAAAAATGGCGTAAAGGTTGGTATTCATTCTTTATTGTCTCTGTATTGTTTGTGATGCTTCATGGTTTGGAAGATTCATCAATGAATTGATTTATTTTACATAATTTGATGTTCATTAGTTGTTTGTTTGTCTCTGTGTTGTTTGTGGTGCGTTAATTGTTTTTTTAGCAAGATTCGTTTTTTGTTACATAATATATTTCATAATTTTGTTCTCTTTCTCCTGATGACGAAGGAAGGAGGGGAGGGTGAGGTTGTGAATGGCCTAGAGAGAGAGAGAGAGAGAGAGAGAGATAAAGAGAGAGAGAGAGAGAGAGAGAGAGAGAGAGAGAGAGAGAGAGAGAGAGAGAGACCCATCTGGAACTTCTTAAGAGAAAAGGATTTCGCACGAATCTCATAAAATCATGCGGAACCCCACCCCAACCTCCACATCGCCCCCCCTCCAACACCCCATCCACTTTTTTCCTTTTCCCTCCCTAAAGGGAAAAATGGAATTACTATTTTGGAGAATCTCGGATGAGGTCGATAGGGGGAAAGGGGGAGGGGTTTTGATCGGGGGGGAGGGAGGGAGGCGGTTTGCTGGAAAGGGAAAAAAAAAAAAAAGGTTGGAATGGGAGTCGAGCCAAGAATCCTTTCCTTTTTGTGGGATTCTCTCTCTCTCTCTCTCTCTCTCTCTCTCTCTCTCTCTCTCTCTCTCTCTCTCTCTCGATCAAAAGACGACCATATGCACAATAAAAAAGCGGATGAGATGAAAGTCTCAAATGTGATTTCTTTTTTTATTGCACTTTAGGATTCTGTTGTAAGGCGTGTTTAGAATGCTTTATTATTATTATTATTATTATTATTATTATTATTATTATTATTATTATTATTATTATTATTACTGCGTACAGCATCGATAGGAATTTTTAATATTCGCCACATGAATTATTATTTTTTATTATTATTATTATTATTATTATTATTATTATTATTATTATTATTATTATTATTATTATTATTATTATTATTGTGCACTGCATCGATAGAAATTTGTTATATTCGCCACATAAATTATTATTATTATTATTATTATTATTATTATTATTATTATTATTGCTGTTGTTGTTTTGTTGTTGTTGTTGTTCTTGTGTTCAGCATCGTCAGAAATTTGTTATATTCGAAACATAAATTATTATTATTATTATTATTACGTCATACAACCTATCAGCTTTTACTCTACAAGTTCCCTCGCCCTCTCCGAATCTTTACCATACGAAGCCAAATATATCCCGGGTTGTTCATTTACTTTCCCCCTTCTCATAGGTTTTAGTTGTGAATTCAATTACGGTTGAGATTACAAGGAGATTAATCTCATATTTTCTTCAGTGGGATTACTGGAAAAAGATTGTAGATGCGATCTGACTTCAATTTTAGATTGCGTAATGATTAATGTATTGTTATTCATTTTGTTACAGTTAGAAAAGGGTCGGGTTTCATTTGCAGATTTCTTCGATATTAATCTATTTTTACAGTAAAGTCAAGGAAAAAGAGATTAATGGGAAGTTAGTCGTTTGTGTTCTGGAAATTTAACCCCTTGTAGTTTAGAGATTGACTTTAATTAATTTTTACCGAGATTACTTGATAGTTTACGTAATTTGTCGATTCTTGTAACTGTGTTCGGGAGTTCGTGATGTTTGTTTTAACAAAAATCAAATTGTAGTGTCGTTTTCATTAATGGTGGTTATATGTTTCTGCCAAATTACGATTTTCTCATAAGATTTCCGAGATTGGTTCTTATATGTTGAGAATACTTGGAAATGAAATTAGCGTTCTGTTTTTTAGGTTTATAAGTGATTGGTGTAATTAATGAATTTTGTTATTACTGGATTGTTATTTTGTTATTTGCAAATTACTGAGATACTGTTTTGAATTACAGTCTTATAAAATTGCAGGGGGAATTTCAATTTTTGTAATGAAATCTTTTTACATATGCTGTAGAAACGTGTGAATTTTGTATAATGAATGGATCTCTCTCTCTCTCTCTCTCTCTCTCTCTCTCTCTCTCTCTCTCTCTCTTTCTCTCTATCTATATATCTTTGTATATATATATATATATATATATATATATACATGCATGTATGTATATACATACATACATATATATAATATATATATATATATATATATATATATATATATATATATATATATATATATATATATCTTTCATATTACACTTTTATATTTATAATATAGATGCATACATACCTCTCTCCTACAAACATACATACTTGCTTGCTGTGCATACGCAGGCATAATTTCAGTTCGAACGAAACATCCGCATGTTTAATCAGCGGCGTATTTATGTGGTCCATTTTTGTTGAGTCGCTTCCTTTTGTGAATTTAATTGGAGCTTTTCCAATGAAAAAGTTGATCTGGATTATTAGAGTCGAAATCCGATCGGATTTCCCGGGATTATGACGTTAATTCGAATTGAAATTGGAAAGTCAGTTCGAGGCATCATTCCCTCTCTCTCTCTCTCTCTCTCTCTCTCTCTCTCTCTCTCTCTCTCTCTTAGGTAGGAATAGCATTTTCTTCTAAATGAGAATTGAGACACTATACTCATCTCTCTGAGTAACATATAGATACAGTATACATACAGACATTTTTGTATGTATATATATATATATATATATAGAAATATATATAGGAATATGTCATTTTGCATACATTTAAATGATATATTATATACATATACTCATATCTCTAGTATATATATACATATAAATACATACATATACATTCATTATGTATGTATTTACTTATATATACATATATATATATATATATATATATATATATGTCTATGTATTTACATATATATATATATATATATATATATATATATATATATATATATATATATATATATATATATATATATATATATATATACATATATACAGTACATATGGAAAACTAAACCAAAACAGCATCCTTCAAGTACTAAACTAAATGGGCCCCTTTTGCTGGAAGCGTGCACATCGTCCGCCGACTGAAATACTTTTGCAAAATGCTGAAATATGTGAGTCACTCAGAGGATGGATATGCACACAACTTGAATAAGTACCGACATGTTGATATGAGTGATAGAGATGCGAGTTGAAGGTTGTTGAAAATGCTTCGTCCATCTTTCAGCTGGTTCATATACTTTTGTAGAAGGCTTTTCATATGTGTGTGTGTGTATGTTAGTTAGAGGGTGTGTATACACATACGTTTAAATGAGTGACGACATGGTGCGAGGGGAAAATTGCTGAAAATGTGTGGTGCACTTGCAAATCAACGTTTGTGGTAAGAATGAGGTTTCTTTTGGAGTACATGAGAAGAGTGACTATTTGCGTATAAAACGAAATGAAATGTAAGGACTTTGAGCTTAGCTTTTATGATTGCTTAGAATTTGTGTGTTTGTTTCAGATTCAGATTGATTGATTTATGGTTACTAAAAACTGGCGTTACAGCGAAGTTACAAGCAGAGTTTGAGGAATATTGAGAAACATAGATCTCAGTTAAACAGGGATGCTTTTAATTTATTTTCGAGTGGAGGAAGGTGAATTATAATAACCAAGAAAATACCTAATGGGTTGATGATGAAATTTTATCATAAAATTCCGCAATATAAAACTTAGTTCATTCAATTCTTTTACTGTGGTTCTTTCTGAATATAATGAGATTTCAAGGGGGTCTGTCCAGGATACTGTCGTTACATTTTGAGTGAACCAATAAGTAATTTTGTAGTGGTTTGCGTAAAGCTAAAAAGCATGCCGATATGCTTCTCTTTGTTAAATGTGCTCTTAATATGCTCTTATACATTTTTCGTATTTCAAGCATTTTTCAAGTAATAAAAAGATACACTATTAAATTCTGTTGTGGTTACAAAACTTCCCTCCTTTAGAATTCGTTCAGAAAGAGTATAATTCTTTTATTTAAAAAAAGTGTTCTTTCTTTGTTAAATTATTTTCATTTTTTAATTTTTTGTTTTATTTATTTTGTGCTTCAGTTTCGATTCAGTATCTCTTCATCTTTATCATCGTCTCTGTCGATTCTTTTATGACATTATTTTATTTCTTTTTCTTGTCACCTGGTAGTCAATCATGGCCTTTCATCTTGCGGTTTTCTCTCCTCTTGATATTCTGCTTTTAATGACCCACTTGTATCATAAGTCTCTCTCTCTCTCTCTCTCTCTCTCTCTCTCTCTCTCTCTCTCTCTCTCTCTCTCTCTCTCTCTCTCTCTGTCTTCATATTCTGCTTTTGATGGCGCACTTGTATCATGATTCTCTCTCTCTCTCTCTCTCTCTCTCTCTCTCTCTCTCTCTCTCTCTCTCTCTCTCCATTAATCCCCTTCCCTCTTGTATCCTAAGTCACTCTTTCTTCCCTCCCCTTCCTCTCAACTCGTCCCTCACCCCAATCACCTCCTCCTCCTCCTCCTCCTCCTCCTCCTCCTCCTCCTCCTCCTTAGCAGCGTCATGCATAATTACAAAGGTGCAAAGTGAGGAACTCCCTTTGATTAATTCTCGCGAAGGTTGGGGCGCTATCGACTTTTTTCTTTTCTTCATACTTTTAAGAACGTCATTTTCTTTACGTTGGATGGAGGTCGATGGTACGGGGAATGTATTAGTTCCCTTCCGTTGGTGGTAGTGAGTTTTTTTATCGTGTAATTGGATGTACATGTAGCGCACAGAAGATACCATGCACAGAAGATTACACGCACACAGGGACAGAAGTACACATGCATACACACACACACACACACACACACACACACACACACATATATATATATATATATATATATATATATATAGAGAGAGAGAGAGAGAGAGAGAGAGAGAGAGAGAGAGAGAGAGAGAGAGAGAGAGAGAGAGATTTGTGCTATAACGTCTCATATTGCAAGAAAAATGTGCAGATCATAAATTGTTTGTATAGAGAGAGAGAGAGAGAGAGAGAGAGAGAGAGAGAGAGAGAGAGAGAGAGATTCGTGTCATAACGTCTCACATTGCAAGGAAAATGTGCAGTTCATAAAATTTTTGTACACCATACACTCTCAAACATATTTGCTTACTGTTAATTCACACACCCTTCTTTGCATGTTCTAATGAATCAGATATTTTGTGGATGATCGATTTTATTATATATATATATTTTTTTCTACATATTCCTGGACAAAGCAATATTGGGAAACACTCCATTTTCTTGAGGCTTTCCAAAGCATGCAAATAGCTTCAGGTATTTACTCTGAACCGCCAGACTTAGTCTTTACCCTTTCGTATCGGTATATCCTGGGTAAAAAGTGGTTTATGGTACAATGGCTCTTATCTGTATTGTGGTATTCGATGTACCGAATAGCTTCTTTATCTAGTCGAGAAAATGTAAGAATATACAGGATGCGTCGACTGAAAAAGTGTCTATATATATATGATTTTTTTTATTTAAAAATGATGAAATAAATATTGCATTTTCGGTTTTTCGTAAATGCACTGGCCAAGGTGAGTTTCCTTTTCCACCTGCCCTTGCGTGCTAAGTTTTGTGCCTGCAGTGCACCTGAACCGAATTAACCTTGGATCCCTAAGCCAATAATGTCATCCCTGCCCTCTCTCTCTCTCTCTCTCTCTCTCTCTCTCTCTCTCGTGCAACCAACGCCTGCACTTGCATGTTCAACTCCTGTCTTGATTTCTCCCGATCGCTGCTGCATTTGAAATCAAATCCTGAAGAGACCACGTGATTGGATTGACAAGTTCCAATCTCCTACTAGTCTTGTCTTCTCCCCCTCCCTCATTCCTTCTCTCTCTCTCTCTCTCTCTCTCTCTCTCTCTCTCTCTCTCTCTCTCTCTCTCTCTCTCTTTCCTACATCACTCCGCAATTACTCTCCTTCCCTCATTTCTTGCTTCCGTCTACCCCCCCCCTCTCTCTCTCTCTCTCTCTCTCTCTCTCTCTCTCTCCTCCACCACTCCGCAATTACCCCAACAACTCCCAATCCTCTCCCCGACCCGACTTCCCACACCAACCCTATCCTTTCTAACTTAATCTTCTTTCCATCATTTCAAAAGTGAAGTCTCTCTCTCTCTCTCTCTCTCTCTCTCTCTCTCTCTCTCTCTCTCTCTCTCTCTCTCTCTCTCTCGTAACTCGATTTTAGCTTCTTCGGGACCTCGTTAATGCCTTGCTTACTCTCGTTTCCATTTTATTGTCGGCTTATATCCGCAGCAAATGAGGTCCTGTTCTGCTGTTAAGGAGAGAGAGAGAGAGAGAGAGAGAGAGAGAGAGAGAGAGAGAGAGAGAGAGAGAGAGGAGGTTGTATTGTCCTTTTTATTGTATGTGAAGTTCCAGCTCTTATTATCCGTTTATTCAGTGACTGTTACGACATCTGCTTTACCTTATATGTGATATTCCCTAATCAAATTTTCATAATAATAATAATAATAATAATAATAATAATAATAATAATAATAATAATAATAATAATAATAAGAATTGAGGTTGTGGAAAGCGAGATATCTATAGCGTGTTCGTTTGGAGGTGATTGTCATTGAGGCTAATCGTGATTTTATGGGGAATGGAGACGTCGTCGCTGAAATGTCTCGTCTCATACTTTGGAGTCTTGCACTTTCCTCAGGAGAGTTCAAGGGGTGAATGCAACAAGGTTTGGCGTCTTGAGAATCTCCCTGTTTCATTTTCTTGAAACTGAGACAACGGTTTCAGTGCATTTTCCGAATTTTTAAAATTTTGTATTAATTCCTTCGTTAGTTAGCAAAATAAGTTAGGTAGAACGCCTCTTGTGGATGATCATCATGATAACACTGTATTTATAAATGTATAAAGAGATTTTGTATTTACTCTTTACCAATACAGTACATCAGGTATTCAGATGCAAGATGTGCAGTGATAGCAGTCGAGGAAATTTGTCGCCAGCCTTTAAAAATCAGGGTACAGATATTGCTTACTGACAGAATGATATTCATGTTTTAGCCAAGCGAACTTTTTCCTTTTCCCTTTTGTCTTTCTGTTTATTTCATTTTATTTCATTATTTTTGTTTGCTTTAGCGACGTGGGCGTTATGTCAAATGCAAAATGATTGTATGAATAATTCATACCTGAAGCTCCCCTTTGTGCTGTACGTCGAAATTGCTTTGCGTATCTAATTCCGTGAAATTTGGAATGTTTGTGCGTATACAAACGTATAAACGTACAAACGTGAAATACTGTGTTTTCGGGGGTTAAATTTGATGCCTCTTTCCTTTTAACGCAGAGGCATTCTCTTATATTTTATGATTTTCCTCCTCCTTCATCCCTGTTTCTTTAAAGAGGCGGGTCAATGACTAGCTTTGTCTTTCGCTCTCTTATTTTTCCTCTGAACTGGAAAAGAGACAGGAATTACTTTGCTTGTCTCGGTAACAAAGCTCCAGAACTCTCTTGCTGCTTCTTTTCCCTATCCTTCAACTCATTTAAGCGGCAGATCATTAACCTGCGCTCTCTCTCTCTCTCTCTCTCTCTCTCTCTGGACTAGAGAAAGTTATTAATCCTTGATATTTCATAAAAAGAAGAAAATGGGTGGAATTGAATAGCCCGTCTCGGTGTCTATTCCCCGAAATAGAAAAAAAAGCTGCAAAAAAAAGAAAAAAGAAAATTCGAAGGACCCTTCGTCACGATGAGCTAACCCTAGCTTATAGTTAGGGATATTTTTCGAATTGAATTATTATTTTGAAACTGACATAAAAGTTGATAGGGTTTATTGTATAGTTTATATATATATATATATATATATATATATATATATATATATATATATATATATATATATATATATATATATAATTTTTTTTTTTTTGTAGTCTTGATTATGATTTTCAAATTGACCTAACGGTTGATAGTTACTATAGGAAATGGACTTCTCTAATTCAAGGGAGTGGCGCTTGCAATGTCGGAAATGAAACGAGAGTTAATCAGGGATCCTTCCTCGGCTCAATTGACTTCTTCGACCAATGAAAATGATGACATAGAGTTATTATTGTACTATGTGCCCATTGTTATTTGCTAATATATCACTGGTATCGTTTTACCTTTAACCTTTTACGGAAAGCTTATCACATCTGGAACATTTTGACATTATTTTCTATCAGAAGTTGTCTTTCGCAACTAACAAAACCCAACTTTGGTTATTGTCGAAGATAGTGTGCCCGAATTGTTTATTGCCACATGAGGTTATAAATCCTTTTCTTGTTGTGTTTATTATTTTCCCGGCCGTATAACGCTGGTAAAGTATTGTGGCAAATTAAAAGAAAATATTTTCACAGTGAAAAATTTCTTGACTCACAATCTTGCCTTCTAATTACTTTCTCTGCTAACTCAAAGCTCGTTCCTTTTTTTAAAGTGTATCACCCACGTCCATAAAATTGTAGGGGCAATAACGTCTACAGTTAAAACCACTTTTAAACTTGTCAGCAAACTTAGATTAGAAACAATGGAAGCATATGCTATCGGAATGTTTAAACAAAATGAACTTCATATCATGTCACCAGCCTCACTGTAGACATTTTCTGTAACTCTAAACGTCCTGCATTCGGCAATCCTGTAACCATTGACAGAAACAGAACTACTACGAGCCAAGCGAGCAACTCCGATCTGGGAACATCTGGTGACAGAGGAGTCAGCCACTTTTGGATAATGGTTAAAAGTTGACTGAATCGGAATTGACGGCCATGTCAGCAACCTTATTCCAGAGGCATCTAATAATAACACTGATTTGTTCAGTGCTTTATGATATTATTCAACTAGTTCTTGATTAGTTTTTATTTTATTGTATTTCATTTTTATTTCATTGTGTTTAGCTTGCTGCATATCCGTCTCACTACGACGGTAGTTGTTAGAATGAGGATCTGATTTGATCAATAATTAGTGATAGGAAAACGTAGGAAATGGTATATAAGAGAAACATCGATGAGACGTAACATCTGTGTTTTTCTTCTTTAATATTTTACCGTCTACTACACATCCCAAGATGTGTAATTTTGATGTGCAAAGGCCCTTCAGAAGGACTATATTGGCAAATATTTTCTTTCCAGGCGGCCAACATACTTTTGCAAGGTGAAAATACTTCAGAAGTCCAGCAGATTGAAGCCTCTTGAAGATGGCTTAGATAAATATTCGATGTCAGGAAATAGAGTTTTTTATTGCTCTTTCGTCGGAGCCAGATTCAGTGTTCATAAGAGTGTGTAAAATTTGCAGGTGTTCATATTGTTGTCATTCTATTTTATATTTCTAATATGAGATGAATTAAGCCGGCAGGAAGTTTAAATGACAGGTAGTGTGTTATTTTCTGTCGTGGCTCTGGTTTATTTTTATCAATTGAGAACATATATTATTATTATTATTATTATTATTATTATTATTATTATTATTATTATTATTATTATTATTATTCGTAGCAGTAGATGGCAGTTTTTAATTCATATTGATTTTATTTTCACGTGATACCTTTCATGTATTTTTCTTAAGAGCCACTCATTCAAGTATGCGTTTTGATACATAACACTTGATTCTAGCTTCAAAGATATATTGTCCATCTCCGTGGATTGTGTGTGATTTTTAGTGCAACAGTGTAGTATCATTTCATTCCGTTTATACTTATTTTTTAATTTTTTGACTGATGTACAGCTTAACCTCTCCTAGTCGCAGTAATAATGATAACATTAAGCAACAACAGAACAGACAGTCAACTTTTACTTTTTTTCTTAAAAAATTAATGACTTCTGTTCTGATCGCAGAGTCAGCAGATTACGTTCACTAGAGCCTGAGCTAAATAGACTTGTTTATGCGAAAATTTTTCATTAATTCAATGCTTGCTATTTCATGCATGCTGAAAATATTTCAGTTCTGACTTTGGGATGAATTTGTAAATCGTAATTTCAGTTTATTCAGGATTAAAATAGGGATGCAACGGTGAAATGAACTGAAATCAAAACTCTACGGTATCTTCGCTCCACATTTAACTTGGTTGTTTATTTTCGCATTCAAGGTGTTCATCCAGAACTCTCTCCAAAGATATTAGAGTCGAGAATAATGATTTTTTTTCTTTATTCCTGTTTCATCAGTTACTCTGTTATCCTACATTAACTTCCAGTGAGCATAAAATTGTTATAAACTAAGACTGATTAAATATAATATGGCACTATTTTGTAATCAGTTAGTTGTAGCTGTATTACATCTATTAACATCATAACTCTCTGACACACCACGAAAGGAAAACTAAAGTCACTGTATAAAATACACCTTGAAAACTCCCTTGCGAACTCCAGGTTTTGAACGCATGGTTTCAAGATCTCATTTTAGATTAGATTTTAGATTCAAGATCTCAATAGTTTCCATGAACCATGACCCACCTTTCCTGAGAGCACTTTTCATTTACGTTAATCTCAGCTGTTGTTTTTCAAACAATGGATATTTGCGGATTAACAATCTTATTGTTAATCGATATTGAAACAGATTTTCATTGAAAAAATGTAGAAAATGTTCTATGGATTTCTGAATGGATCAGTGAATACAGTATTTTCCTGTGTCTGTTGGCGGGTCAGGTTCATAGAGTATATGAATTATGTTTTATGGAATACTTTTATATTTTTTATGAATATCTCTTCCTTTTCAGTGATAATTAATAAAAATATTAAAGCGCCAATTTGCCTTTCCAAAATATACTTCAGCTAAGCCTAAGATACTAGAGGTTTGGTCTGATCGAAAAAATGTTTATTGAAATTCGTTAGAAATGACATATTCTGAAGCTCATAATTAATACAATTTTCATAATTATTTCTGACACTCGAGCACGCCTGGACACATACATACATACACACACACGCACATACATATATATCTATAAGAATGTATATTATATAATTATATATATATATATAATATATATATATATATATATATATATATATATATATATATATATATATTTATATTTATATATAACCTACATACGAATTATATATGGAGGCTGAGTATATTCATACCTCCATATATTTATCCATACATATACATACCTACATACATTATATATATGTGTGTGTATATTATATTTATATATATACACACACACACACACACACACATATATATATACATATATATATATATATATATATATATATATATATATATATATATATGCATGTATGTGTACAGGCGTGCTCGAGAGTAAAAATTAATTCTAAAAATTGTAATAAGATCCAACGGTATTTACCCACTGGAGAATTAGCAATAAATCATTTATCTCGCTCTACCATTTCTGGCCGATTTCGGTCGCCACCGGCCGTTTTCAAGAATTTTTAATGATTAAGGTACCTCGGTCAACAAAAGCTTACGTAAAGGTCAATTGGAGGCCAAGACGGTCGAGCAACCTAAATTATTCATTTTCTCATCTGCCCAGTGGGGCAAGGCTGATTTTTAAACATCTTCGTGATACTGATGATTATAATTTCGTTGATTTATTTGCCGGTGGAGTATGAGCTTCTCCGAGTTGATTATATATATGAATGTATGTGTATGAATATATGTGTATATATATATATATATATATATATATATATATATATATATATATATATGCATATAACGTATGTAGGTATGTATGTGCGAAGAGTATATGGACCTATATACATACCTCCATATATTTATCATCCGTACATATATGTACATGCATACATTTTATATATATATATATATATATATATATATATATATATATATATATATATATATATATATACTATATATGTGTGTGTGTGTGTTTGTGTAGCGTATAAGATAGAAATATGGAAAAGAGAAGGTTGATGGCTTTTTATCGGAAGATTGATTAATGGTCGTCAATATCTATGTTAGACTTTTTTTTTTTGCACTCGACAATCTCTCTCTTTCTCTCTCCCAGTTTGCTGTAGATGATTAAGTACGTAATTTCATATGTCATATTTTGTTGAAGCAGTTTCAGTGACCACTCAGAGCAGCTAGAAAGTGTGTCAGTGCTGCCAATCTCGCCACGCCGCGCTTTGAACAAAGCAATAAAAATTCAATATTTAATTTATTCACGCGGTTTACGAATGATACCCATGCATACGAGATCATGTTTATATACCCATACAAAGGTTCAATCATTTTAGCATTTTAATTCTTAACGTATCGACATTCATGAAATTGGAAATAAAAAAGAAAAGTTTAATACGTATGCATTGCTCGTAAGTTGTGTCTGAGATTTTGAACGATAAAAAAGAATCATGTTGCATGCCTTTTCACCAGCACTGTACTTGC
>NC_089761.1:47259272-47286772 GCF_040412425.1 Macrobrachium rosenbergii | reverse complement strand
TATATATATATATATATATATATATATATATATATATATACGTGTATACACACGCATATATGTGTGTGTATTTACGTATATGTAAGTATTTATGTGTATATAAATACGTATATATATGCATATATCTTCTTCTTCTTATGTCTTAACGTGCTTTTATTCCCATTTTTATATGGGGTAGGCTGGTGCCTTCTTTATATATATAATATATATTGTATATACACAGAGTATATATGCATGATTTTATATATATATATATATATATATATATATATATATATATATATATTATATTATATATGTACATATTTTATATATATATGTGTATATATATATATATATATATATATATATATATATATATATATATATATATATATATATTGTGTGTGCATATAAAATATATGTGTATATGAGAGAGAGAATGTTCTTGATTATAAATGAGTCTCCTCAAGAGTTCTTTGCTGAAACCTTTAGTATTCAGAGTAAGAGAGAAAACGATCCTTGTTGTATCGTTACATACATCCGAGATACTGTAATCATTTACGTCAAAAAGGAAATTTTATGGCTCGTAAATTTAGGCATTTCGTAATTCTTGAACCTCACCCCCCTTCAATCATTCCAGTGGTTGCCATCAAAAATTGACGGCTGTTCTCCCTCTTTTCAGAATATTGCATCACGTGTAATTAATACATGATATATATATATATATATTCAGAGGAGGACGGACGAAAACCACACATTACTAGGCTGTCTTTTATTTTATAGCCAACGTTTCGTAATTATTTGCAGAATTACATCCTGAGGGCTGTGCATAAGAAAAGAAAAAACAATTATAAGTACAGTCTTAGAAGACACTTAAAATATTACAGAGTAAGAATTAAATAAATATAAATAAAAACACAACCAACCTAGAGGTGAAACACTAAGGAACTAAATGGAAAGAAACCACCACAGTAAGAAGTTAAGCCAAATACAATTGACTAGCAGATGTGTGGTTCTTTAAGGATGGTACAAGTTGTTTTGTAAATAACGACTCTAGGATTGTTAAATCTTGATTGGCACTCCTCTTATGCACAGCCCTGAGGATGTAATTCTGTAAATAATTACGGAACGTTGACTATGAAATAAAAAAAAAAAGACAGCCTAGTGATGTGTGGTTTTCGTCCGTCTTCCTCTAAATATGTTTCTTCGAGTGTTTCCCTGTATCACTATATATACAGTATATATATATATATATATATATATATATATATATATATATATATATATATATATATATATATATATATATATATATATACATACATATACATAGTGTGTGTGTGTGTTATTTTCGTTGTTTACTTTTTGGTTGTGTGGGGGAGGGCGGGGTCGAGGGAGAGGGGAAACTAGTGATGTTGCCAGCGACAGGAGAGCTCTGACACGATGAGATTTAAAAAAATATGTTTTATTCGGGTATGGTATTTTTATGGTGTAGCGTTCAAAACAAACCTCACTTAATTAAAGTTTAGCATTTGCAGCGCTGAAAAATATGAACGGCCTGCATGTGTATATTTTTTCAATTTTATTATTCATTCACACATGCATATTTTTTTTTCACGGGGGATGCATGACTCTTATTGTAGAGATTAAACGTAATGGATGCCTTTCTGTTTATGGTTTGGGCTTGCTGTTCTAGGTTTATATATTTTTCTTGTTATTTTGTTAATCTTCTGCGGTTGCAATTGTTCATTTACCTTGTGTTTCTTGTTGGGGTTAAGTGTTTCCTCTTTATGTTCATTTTGTTTTGCATACGGTTTTTTATGTCAATTTATTTATTTATTTATTTATGTAATTTTTTGTGAGCTGGATGCGGGATTAATACTAACTTGTTTTATTTACACGGGTATTTGCGTTTGCACACCCGTTCATGAATAATTCTATGCTGGTTTGTAGATGCATATATGCATAGATATGCAGGTTAACATTGATATGTTCCTAAAAATATTTGCATTTTGCAAGATTACCTTTTACTCTGAAAATCCTTTAAATTCTAAAAGCACCGTTTTTGTTCATGGCAAGTTTGTCTTTATGGTATCTCTGTCTCTTCTCTCTCTCTCTCTCTCTCTCTCTCTCTCTCTCTCTCTCTCTCTCTCTCTCTCTCTCTCTCATTTTTATTGGTGTGTTTTTCAGGCAAGAAATTTTCCTATGAAATATGTGGTCTTGAAATACTGGGGATGAAATTTTGTCGGAAAATCCGAGGGCATTCAATGGTGAAATCTGCGGAGGAAAATTCATCAAAGATTGAACGTAGCGTTTACAAGTTACTTTCATATATACAAAGTGAACGGGGAAAAAGATTGAATTAATTTTGTTTCTTCTCCTTTGTTGTCCCTTTTCATAGAGGATCTCTCTCTCTCTCTCTCTCTCTCTCTCTCTCTCTCTCTCTCTCTCTCTCTCTCTCACACAAGCTTGGTAACCCTGTCAGTTGTGACGCCAAGTCATTTGTAATTAATCAGTCACCAATTTCCTGATGTTTATTGGACGCATAAAACTGTAGCTATTCCTCAACTCCTCCTCTGAAAGATATCGTATCGCAGATTTTTTTTAAAACGTATATTATATAAAAATCGTTAATAATTTGTAGTTTCAGTGGTTTATTGAGCAAAGATGCTACTAAATATTTAAATTGAAAAGTAGCTTCCAAATATTTGGATTCAAGCGGCAAAGTTACTTCGTAAGGGTTTTATATAAGTATTCAAAGAGAAAAATGGCTTCCAACGGTTCATTTCCAACAGCAGAGTTCTTTCGAAAGGTTCAGATCAAATAGCACTGTTCTTCCAAAAGTTCTCTTAATATTGCAGAGTTGCCTCCAAGGGTTCACTTCAGATAGGATAGTTGCTTCCAAAACTTCACTTCAAATAGCATCGTTACTTCTAAAGGTTCACTTTAAATAGTAGAGTTGTTTCCAAAGGTTCATTTCGAATAGTAGAGTTGTTTCCAAAGGTTCATTTCGAATAGCAGAGTTGCTTCCAAAGGTTCATTTCGAATCGCAGAGTTGCTTTTAAAGGTTCACTTCAAATAGCAAAGTTGTTCCAAAGGTTCACTTCAAATAGCAGAGTTGCTCCCATAGGTTCACTTCAATTAGTACAGTTGCTTCCAAAGGTTCACTTCAAATAGCAAAGTTGCTTCCAAAGGTTCTCTTAAAATAGAGTTGCTTCTAAAGTTTCACTTCAACTAGCAGAGTTGCTTCCAAAGGTTAACTTTAAATAGCAGAGTTACTGTCAAAGGTTCACTTCAAATAGCAGAGCTGCTTCCAAAGGTTCATTTCAAATAGCAGAGTTGCTTCCAAAGGTTCGCTTCAGATACCATAGTTGCTTCCCAAGGTTCACTTCAAATAGCATAGTTGCTTCCAAAGGTTCACTTCAAATAGCAGAGTTGCTTCCAAAAGTTTCACTTCAAATAACAAAGTTGCTTCCAAAGGTTCATTTCAAGTAGCAAAGTTGTTTCCTAAGGTTCACTTCAAATAGCATACCGTAGTTACTTCCCAAGGTTCACTTCAAATAGCATAGTTGCTTCCAAAGGTTCACTTCAGGTAGAGTTGCTTCCAAAAGGTTCACTTCAAATAGCAGAGTTGCGTCCAAATGTTAACTTAAAAAAGCAGAGTTGCTTCCAAAGGTTCACTTCACATACAGAGTTGCTTCTAAAGGTTACCTTCAATTAGCAGAGTTGCTTCCAAAGGCTCGCTTTAAATAACAGAGTTGCTTCCAAAGGTTCACTTCAAATAGCAAAGTTGCTTCCGAATGTCCACTTCCAATAACAGAGATGCTTCTAAAAGGTTAATTTCAAATAGCAAAAGTCTTCTAAATATTCGGCTTCAAATAGCAGAGTTTCTTCCAGGTGGTTCCGATTCAGATAGCGCTATTCAAGCAGGATTATGTTTTTGCTGAATGCAGAGGACGACGGAATAAGTAGACCACTGCGCGTATCCCAGTCCTGATAAAGCTTAACCCCGAAATGGGAAATTGTCAGTCATGGAAAGAGAGCGCGAAGAGAATCCTAAAAGTCGCTTTTGAATCTTGGTGAAAATAGTTTTTTTTGTTTTAGTCCAATACTTACGATTTCTTTACATCAATTTCATTGACAGTGTTACGTAAGAAAAAAAATCACCTGGGCGAACTTCCCTCAAAATTTCGCAATTTTATGAAACATTTTGATAAAGTTGGCCTCAGGACGAAGTCAGATTCATGTGATTTGGTCATGATGTGGAATTGGGCCGTTTTTAATTGAGCAGTATTTTATGATCTCGGTATAATCTTCAATATTCATGGTGACATGCCTCTTATTAGGCGAAATATTAAGCACGAGGAGGAGACAGTTAACTATATTTTGATAACGTCCTTCGAGCTGATAACTGTGTCATTATTATCTTAAAATATAAATATTACAGGAACTGGATAATTCCATCGTTATTCTTGACCCATGACGAAATATACATTTTAAAGTTCAGCTTTCGATAAAAATTTATATTGCATTATATATCATAAAATTTTGTCTATTTATATATTGTATTTTTAAATAATTTTGAATTATCAGAATAAGTAAATCCAGTATTCTAAGTAAGTCTGTCCTAATATAATAAGAAGTTCATTATATTATATTATATTATGCTCTCATAGCGTCTCTCTAACTTTACACGTAAATAGGGAACGAGTGATATTACAGTAAAGTTAAATGTCAGAGATCTTGAGCACGCCCTTTCCGCCTCGTGATATCAAACAGCCCAACAACAGTCAGAGTTATGTTTGAACAAATGTTATTTCCTCGGTGTTCCTCTTGGAAGCTCTTCAATTTCACCGCCGGAAATTTGAGGTATTTGTTTCTACGATTATTGTGACGAGCAGTTCTCTGCAAACTTCACTCTCTCTCTCTCTCTCTCTCTCTCTCTCTCTCTCTAGTAAAAGGAACAGTAAAACGTTAATTGTATCTCTTTCTCTCTCTCCGTTTTCGACTAAAAAGCACAGTAAAACATTCTCTCTCTCTCTCTCTCTCTCTCTCTCTCTCTCTCTCTCTCTCTCTCTCTCTCTCTCTCTCTGATGTTTTCGACTGAAAATTACAGTGAAAGATTAAGTGTATACTCTCTCTCTCTCTCTCTCTCATGTGAGTAAACAAATGTGGTCGTTTCTTTGTGATTTATCGAAACCAACTACCAATCACGCTTACGCACCAAACAGCAAGACCAGAGACCTGATGCAAAACAAACACATACACACACACACGATGGAAAAATATGCGGCAACCAACCGCAGATGAATCTCTCGTGACGATGGTTTTATACATATTAATTTTTTCTCGTTAATTGGGAGATCAGAATTCCCGAGCGATGACGGGAGTGCCTGACAGTTTTACTTCCTTATAGAGAAAAATGTATATTTTATTTATATGATTTTTACTTTAGCAAATTACTGGGAAGCCATTTCTGGTGGGCGAACGGTATGCGAGTGACGGTTGGGTATGTTTTAGTTTTATGTCATGGTTTCTTTTTCATTGGTGTGGTTTAATAATTAGTTATTATTGTTGTGTTCATTAATTATTGCAATAATAGTAAAAAATAATGTAAAGTGTATGGAAGATTTTTATTTAAAAAATCCTGTGGAGAGAGAGAGAGAGAGAGAGAGAGAGAGAGAGAGAGAGAGAGAGAGAGAGAGAGAGTTAATGATACTGAAATTGTCCTAAGACAAAGAATTTATTATTGGAAGCCTTATTTTGATTTTATTTCCAGTGACTTTACCTTCATGTAGAGAGATAATTGCATAGAAATTGTCGTATGAAAAAAATTTTCATATTAGATGCCTTATTTTCATTTTATTTCTCGTGGCCTTACCTTCATTTGTATTGGTCAGATCCCCCTCAGGAATGCAGATTGGCCTCGGAATGTACTAGGAATTGCAATAATGAAATATTTCAGCAAATTCAATAACGTGGTCTCAGCCCTCCGCTCTGTTAAGGACGTGAATTCGTTTGGTCTCTTAGTCATGTCGTGTATCTGTTTTGTCATCGATGGCCTGAATGACCGAGCCGCAGCCAAAATTTTTATGCTTTTGTCTTAGCCCTGTATATTATGCCTTTATTGTAGCTGGGTTATGTGTGACTTCTGCCCTTAGCTTAGTGGATTGTTGGTGACCTTGTAGTTGTTGTTTCTTTGACCTTATCCTAGAAGGATTATATTTGGTGCCGTAGACAGTAGTGTCTCTTTGCACGCCGGATTATCTGTCCTTGACTTTGCTGTAGCCGTGGCCTCTCTGCCCCGTTATCACAGCAAGATTAAGTTTGTCTTTGTCGTGCCCTGTCGGACGGTCTTGTGTACTAGCTAGTTTATCTTTTTTTAGCTTTTTAGTTTTCTGTAAAAGGAAACTATTGTGCCGGCTTTCTCTGTCCGCCCGCATTTTTTTCTGTCCGCACTTTTTCTGTCCGCCCTCAGATCTTAAAAAACTGCTGAGGTTAGAGGGCTGCAAGTTGGTATGTTGATCACCCACCCTCCAATCATCAAACATACCAAATTACAGCCCTCTAGCCTCAGTCATTTTTATTTTATATAAGGTTAAAGTTAGCCATAATCGTGCATCTGGCAACGATATAGGGCAGGCCACCACCGGGCCGTGGTTAAAGATTCAAGGATCGCGGCTCATACAGCATTATACCGAGACCACCAAAAGATAGGTCTATTTTCGGTGCCCATGATTATACGCTGTACAGAAAACGCGATTGCGCTGAAGAAACTTCGGCGCATTTTTTATTTGTTTTTATTTGTATTCACCCTCATAAATGTAGACTGCATTTTTAAAAAATTTGTTCATTCTTATATGAAATCTGAATTTGAAACATTTTCTCTTTTCTCTTTTATGTACTCTGCGTGTCATTCTATTTAATCTTATTGCTAAGGCATTCCATCTGTATGCCTCGGTTATAGTTTTGTGCTCAAGTGTTTTGTATCCTTGTCAAAGCCTAATTTTCCTACTGCTTCTCATATACTGAGTCAGTATGTCATATCCCAAATCTAAATGCGTGCTCGTGTCCAATAATGAATTTCTGTTTTCCCTCCATAGTCAGTCTCTATGCCTTATCACATTCTGAATTTTATGATTTTTCATAGTCTTTGTCTTTTGTTAATATCAGGCAATGTTATACTTTGCCAAATTTGATTCAAAGAATGGTTATGACAAGGATCAGAAGTTTTACAGACTTCAGGATCTACCCCCGAATTCGTGGGAAAGCTGTTGTTGCTCAAAAATAAGTTACTTTGGTATTCACTGAGTCTTCAAAATTCCTAGGTCGCTGTTCACTAAAAACGACTCATTTTAATGGAAACGGCTCATGTTGGAAAGAAAATTCATATAGTGAATAGAATTTTTATAACCCAGCTAAGATGAATAGCAAAACGAAAAGGGAGTTCAGTCGTTAAGTAAAAAGAAATAGAAATAAAAAGGATTTTTTGCTCTAGGGACGAGTAAATAGAATTATATTTGCAAGAGCAAAGGTAAGTGAAGCGGAGAGTTAGAAAATAATCTAAGAATCTCGAGTCTTCTTTTTTTCTCTCTCTCTCTCTATTTCCTCACTCTTGAAGGACATCCTTGAGAAAAGGGAAATTAATTTTCTCGAGTGGGGCTCAAATAAAGAGTTCTGCTTTCCATCTCTTCTTCTTCTTCTTCTTCTTCTTCTTCTTCTTCTTCTTCTTCTTCTTCTTCTTCTTCTTCTTCTTCTTCTTCTTCTGCTACGCTTTCCTTGACCTCTTATGGTTTTAACGGATTGTTGGGGAAGTGAGCTTAGTATGACCTATATGGACTTCCTGTGGATATTTCCTCTTATTCGATTCCCTCCTCCTGATTTCTTTCTCTCTTTGGCTCTCTCTTATTCTTATTCTTCTTCTTCTTCTCGTATGTTTCCTCTTTTTGACTTCGGTTTGAGTTTGCTTGGAGGAAGGAGTCTGGAACCCCCTCCCCGCCCCGCCCCCCGGCTTTCGATTGGTGGAAAAGCGTTGCATGACCTGAATTTCAAATGAGATTAGGCTTTCATAATGCAGGTTGTCCTCTCTCTCTCTCTCTCTCTCTCTCTCTCTCTCTCTCTCTCTTAATGGAACAAAGAAATTTGACTTAAATTTTACTATCTCTCTGTCTTTTAAGGTACTAAAGAAATTTAACTCTGATCTCTCTCTCTCTCTCTCTCTCTCTCTCTCTCTCTCTCTCTCTCTCTCTCTCTCTCTCTCTCTCTGTCAGCGTTTTATAATGTTCCTCAGGGATGGGGAAGGTAGCGGGAGCTTGTAAGTATCTCTGATAAGATAGAGATGAAGCTCATCGCATTAGTCGTTGCCATGGAAGATCAGAATTGAATCAGAGACCTTGGTGAATATGCCAGCTTCTCTCTCTCTCTCTCTCTCTCTCTCTCTCTCTCTCTCTCTCTCTCTCTCTCTCTCTCTCTGACACATACACACATAGACATTTATCAAGACAAATTAAACAGTTTAATCCTTCTCACTTGCTTTCAGAACATATCTGAAAACTCTCTCTCTCTCTCTCTCTCTCTCTCTCTCTCTCTCTCTCTCTCTCTCTCTCTCTCTCTGACACACACACACAGACATTTATCAAGACAAATTAAATAGTTTAATCCTTCTCACTTGCTCTCAGAATTATCTGAAAACTCTCTCTCTCTCTCTCTCTCTCTCTCTCTCTCTCTCTCTCTCTCTCTCTCTCTCTCTCTCTCTCTCTCTCTCACACACACACACACAGACATTTATCAAGACAAATTAAATAGTTTAATCCTTCTCACTTGCTCTCAGAATTATCTGAACTCTCTCTCTCTCTCTCTCTCTCTCTCTCTCTCTCTCTCTCTCTCTCTCTCTCTCTCTCTCTCTCTCACAGACATTTATCAAGACAAATTAAACAATTTAATTCTTCTCTCTTGTCTTCAGAACTTATCTGAAAAACTCTCTCTCTCTCTCTCTCTCTCTCTCTCTCTCTCTCTCTCTCTCTCTCTCTCTCTCTCTCTCTCTCTCTCTCTCTCTCTCTCAGGCATAACGGAAGATCGTTAGGTATTGTATAAAAAAAAAGTACCTTGATTATAAGCTCGTCAGGTCAGTAATTAAATTAGAGAACAATGTGTACAGAAATAATATTGAAAAAAATAATAAGACTGAATAAATGAAACTAATTAAATATTCATAATCATTTCGAGGAAACGCTCTTTGAACGCCATCGTTATTAATTATGTTAATGAAATTAGTAAGACAAAAATCGTACCATAGAGTCAAAATAGAACCGGTATTTATGTAATGAATAGCAACTTTAAGAAAATTGATAATTGGGAAATGGGGAAGATTTGGATAGAATTAAGCATCAGAATCAACTCGCCTTCTGTGGTATTTTGATACTTGGTGGTTATTGGTAGTGACCTTCTGTTTATCTTTGTTATTTTGACCTTTGTATCACGTAACATTTGTGTTAAGTGTCAGCGTGTGCAAGTACCACTGGCTACCACTTTGATCTCTTGCCCTAATTACTGATAAAGGTTATTGCATTACACTTCTGAATAGGGTTATTGCACTTGCATGCGTACATACGGTCATAGATACATGCACGAGTATTATTATTATTATTATTATTATTATTATTATTATTATTATTATTATTATTATTATTATTATTATTATTAACACTGCTTTTGTTTACCAGCGTTCGTTTTGCTGTAATCTGTCCAAGGACTTTTCAAATACTTATTTTTTTTTATTTATAGAAAGCATTTTCATTTGCAGTAGTTATTATTATTATTATTATTATTATTATTATTATTATTATTATTATTATTATTATTATTATTATTATTATTATTATTATTATTATTATTATATATCATCTCTGTTTGTTGGAGGGACGCATTGGTCGTCTAAACTGATGGTTCCTTAATTTGTTTTTTCTCCATAAACCGCTATAAACTGCAATTCGCAGAGGTCAGGTCAAGGTTGTTTAGACTCATTAGCGGTTCAACGCTTTCAGTTTGAAGTGATTTACTTGGGTAAGACTTGGGCACCGGCTCTGATACTTATTCCCTCGTTTTGTTGTTATTATTATTATTATTATTATTATTATTATTATTAGTAGTAGTAGTAGTAGTAGTAGTAGTAGTGGTAGTAGTAGTAGTATAATGTAATAATAATAATAATAATAATAATATTATTATTATTATTATTATTATTATTATTATTATTATTATTATTATTATTATTATTATTATAAACCCTGAAACTTTATAGTTGAAATGAGAATAACAGCCCGTGATGTTTGACACTTAAGAAATAGAGACAAAGGTATATAAGGAGGTATACGGGACTGTGATATATAAGATTTGTTCTCTTGGAGTCCAAATCCATCCTTGATTACACAGTTCCAGGAACGGCTAGTCAGGATGTTCATTAGAAGGTGGATTACAGGGCTGAGGATTAATTGCCTTTCTTGTTTATCTGACAGGGATTTCATATTTTCTTCCATTTTTAAGATGGACGATTTTATGTTTTATATGTTGTTCGACACAGCAACAGTGAACAGTTCTTGGATTCGTGCACATGAATAATAATAATAATAATAATAATAAATAATAATAATAATAATAATAATAATAATAATAATTAACGGCTATGCGTTCTATATTTCTATTTTTCTCTATTTTTAAGGTGGCCGATTTTATGTTTTATATGTTGCTCGGTACAGCAACAGTGAACAGTTCTTGGCTGTGTGCACATGAATAATAATAATAATAATAATAATAATAATAATAATAATAATAATAATATATAATTAAAAGTTATGCGTGCTATATTTCTATTTTCCCCTATTTTTAAGACGGCCGATTTTATGTTTTATATGCTGCTCGGTACAGCAATAGTGAACAGTTCTTGGCTTTGTGCACATAAATAATAATAATAATAATAATAATAATAATAATAATAATAATAATAATAATAATAATAATAATAATAATAGGTTATTCATCCTATATTTCCTCAGCGATGCTTGTTGCATTATTGTTTTCAGTACTATTTCGATATGTAGATATGTTTTGTTTCTGTCTTGTGAGAGTTCATATGGTTTTGTGTCTCTGTCGGCCTGTTGTTCCCGTTTTTCGTTATTCTGTTGCTTGGATTTTGTCTGTGCTCTTCACTCAGTGTTCCCTGGTTTCAAGTTGTTGAATGAGATATTAATGTGTGCTCTCCACTCAGTTCCCTGATTCCAGGTTGTTGAAGAATAAGATATTAATATGTGCTCTGCATTCAGTGTTCCCTCATTCCAGGTTGTTGAAGAATAAGATATTAATATGTGCTCTTCATTCAGTGCTCCATGATTCCAGGAGTGTTCCCTGATTCCAGGTTGTTAAGAATGTGGTATTAATATGTGTTCTTGAAGAATAAGATATTAATATGTTTTATTCACTCAGTGTTCCCTGATTCCAGGTTGTTGAAGAATAAGATATAAATATGAGATTAAATCCATCTTATTTCAATCAGGAAAGTGATTGTCTAATGTGCGCCATATTTTAGAGGGAGTTCCCTTTCAAGGACTGAAGTCTCTTCAGCTGCTCAGGACCCCTTTTCGGCTCTTTTCCTCCGGCTGTGTCGCCTTTAATGGCCGAGGGTCTCGAGCCAACTGTTTGCCGGAATTGCTTCGAAAGGATTAAATAGTAAGCACTCGGTAATCTCCTGCCCCTTTTGGCAGACGTTAGTTTACGTCGTGTTTGGGCCTCGCCCGTCCTGCTTTGTAGGAGGCTGAAAGCTTGCTGAAAGACGCTGATGCCTCTGTTAGATTAGCTTTCCCTGGGTGGCTTAGCTGAAGCCAGTCAGAAAGCTTTCAAGCTTGTATATAACGGTTTTCCCAAAGGTTGCGTAAGTTTAATACGTTATTCTCGTAGCAGTGTTGCTGTTTTCTGAGGAATTTGTTCTTACCTCGTCAAACGGAAGGGCTAACCTGTGTTAGCTTATTATGTTTAACTGTTGAAATTCATTTGATATAGGTGTTTGTGGTTTATTTACAGCACAGCAGCTTAGTATCATCATATTCGCCAACCCCCAACTTCCTTGATAGTCCGGGTAAAACAAAAATTCCAAGCAGAAATTTTATTTTCCCGTACGAGGTGGAACAGATGCTCATCTTGACTTGAGATCATAATACTTTTGAACAGAGAGGCTAACTGAAAGGTTGAGAGATCAGAGGCGAGAGAAGGGAGTTATCGAAACAGTTCATGAAAAACCAAAAAACCACAATTACATCTTCACTCAAGTTCTTCACGTTATAGTTGATCCCGTGACGAAAAAATAAAGAAAAAAGAAAAGTCAAGGGGGCATTTCTGAAAATAAAAGAAGACACCAAACCCGCAAACGTAATTTATGGCGTAGGCCCACTTAGACCATTAATGACAACATGAACGTGTTCAGCCTCAAAGTATTACACATTTCCTGCCAAAACCTGGTGGACTACCATATTTCCCATAAGATCTTATGGAATAATCATTTTCACGACAATCTTTTAGACTTCATATTTTCTCGAGAGAACCTTTTGAAATTCAAATGTTCTCGGTAGAATCTTATGGGATTCATATTTGCTTGACTGAATATGTTGGACTTGACGTTTTCGTACAAAAGACTTTTGCATTCACCTCCTTGACAGATTCTTTTAGACCTGATATTTCCTTGACGGAATCTGCTGGACTGGTTGACCTTCTGCTGATGGATGAAACGTGCTGGACTTACTGTAACTCCTCCCGAAGAGGCTTTTACTGCTTGTTTGTGTGCCTGTTTTGCTGTTTGCTCCTTCTTCTTCTTCTTCTTCTTCTTCTCGGCTTATAACCTATTAGGGATCGCTGTTTTCGATGAGCTTTTTTCATATGTTTTAAACACTGAACGGTTCATTTCTTTACCTGTTTTGTTTTAATTCGCCCCTGTTCATCTAAGATCACAGTCTTTGATCGCTCCTTATAAAGCTCAAGAAATTCAACTAAATGATCTGCTTAAATTACGTAATAATGTGCTAGATACACGGGGCGTTTGCTTTTGCTTGATTTCTGTAAAGCAGTCACGAGATTGATAATAAAACTTTACACCTTTCGTCTGGTTCTGGATCAAAAGGCGCAACGTCCTACATACAGAAGCAGAATTGTAGTATAGATGATGATAATAATATATTGTTCATATTTCTGACGAGTATCCTTCCAACTTCACATTTTCCTTGCAGAATCTGTTGATAAGTGTAATATGACTTGATCCATAAAAAGATGGAATGCACTTCCCTTCACATCATAAGAGCAGTGTCCAAAATAGATGGAATCAAACTGAATACCTGAATTCCTGAAAAAATTATGAATGTGTAATGTACTTGGGAATATGAAGGAAATGTATCTCGAACGCATCAAACTGTACAAGAATTTACATGTTTGAAATATGAGAGGTTTCTCGCATGAACGGGGTGTAACAGTCTCTTCCCTGAAGTATGCATTATTTTTAATATTAATTTTCTTTCATACTGTCTGGCAGGTACATATGCGTGCTTATGCAGTGCTAGTATTTGTAATGACACACACACACACACACCCATACATGTATACATACATACGTATATATATGTGTGTGTGTATGGGAAGTGGGAAGGACAGTCTTGGTTTTGTTATTCTTATGCTTTATTTAAATATTTGGAGCTTTCTATATAATACACACACACACACACACTATATATATATATATATATATATATATATATATATATATATATATATATATATATATACATATATACATATAAAGTTCCAAACACTTAAATCAGGCATAAGACATTAAACACACACACATATATATGTGCATATATATATAAAGTTCCAAACATTTAAATCAGGCATAAGACATAACAATAAAACCAAGGCAGTCCATCCCATCCAGATCAAGACATTCGAAAGTTAGGCACCTTTGAAGAGAGAGAGAGAGAGAGGCCCTATGGCGTGTAGGGGGCTGTGGGAGGGAAACGGGTGATTCTATCAAGATGAGAAAGGGTCAGATAAAGTCTTCACCAAGGTTGTAAGAGAGAGAGAGAGAGAGAGAGAGAGAGAGAGAGAGGAAGGGAGAGAGAGGGGTCGCTGGAGTTACATAACACCGCCTGGTAATTATGAAAGGAAGGGGTATGTGTGTGTGTGTGTGGAAAACTGCGAAAGAAATTCCAGAGGGATAGAAAATGGAGTTTACGCCACTCGATTTAGGTGGTCGGGCCTGAAAAGGGGGGCACAGGTGGTCTTGTTGGCTTGGATATCTGTAGCAGATGGGAATAAAGGGTGCGGGGAGAGAGAGAGAGAGAGAGAGAGAGAGAGAGAGAGAGAGAGAGTGTCACGTCTTGGGTTCACATAAAGTGTAACTGATGATAAAAGTTGTATGTGATGGAATTACTTATCTGTAAAAATCACTTTTTTAATAATTCATAGTCTGTTTGTTGTACATGTATCTTTATTTACTTTTCTGTATCTTAACCTACTTACCCAATAATCTTTTTTTCACGAATAGATAAGTAAATCGGTTTTGAACATTTTTTCCTCTCTCTAACAGCATGAATATTAAACTGTAATAACTACCTATATATGCATACCTGTTTTATCTACGTGACAAAGTATAAGGTAGATTGAGAGATATAGAGAGGTAGATATAGGAATAGATAAGTAGACTGATCACAATAAATCATAATACAAGTTTATGTAGTGTAACTAGTTTTCCATTTCTAACTTCTGTTGGTTGTTTTATGCACAACCAATTCGCAACTCACTTCTCTCTTTGTTGCAAGCCACGCAAAAACAGGGAGGATTATTTCCGCTGTGCAACACAAGTACTCTGAAAGCTTTTAAAAAATTTATTTTCCACAGTCAAAGTCTTTCTCGTATTCATATGGGTAACAGAAAACTTTTTCCTAATTTCCTCTTAAAATCCCCCCCTCCCCACCACCCTTCTCTCTCTCTCTCTCTCTCTCTCTCTCTCTCTCTCTCTCTCTCTCTCTCTCTCTCTCTCTCTCAGTATACGGTAATATATACAGTTTTAATTGTTGTATATTCCTAATTTTTCTTCTGTATTCGACCTTATATAAAGGGATCCTAAATGGTTTAAAAAGAAAAAACTTATCAAGGAAAATTGTTATTCAACACCGGTAAAACTTTGTACCTCCCCCCCAAAAAAAAACACAATATAAAGAAAACCAGATATCTCTGTTTATCATATAAAAAGTATCCATATCTGTCTGTCATTCTACACGTATCATTGTAAGATATGGCTCTCTAATGATCACCGAGGTATATATACCTACGTATCGGGTGATCACAAAATTGGCCAAAGAGAACGATTAGCCGGCTGAAAATGAACGGGTTGTTATGCAGCATTAGAATGGGGAAGGGAAAGGGGTCTCCGCAGAGAGAGAGAGAGAGAGAGAAAGAAAATAGGAAAGACTGAGAGAGATAAGTAGAAAGCGAAAGTTGGAGAGAGAAAGAGAAATGAAAAGACGGAGAGGAAGAAAGACAGGAGAGAGAGAGAGAGAGAAGAGAGAGAGAGAGAGAGAGAGAGAGAGAGAGAGAAAGAAAAAAAGTAAGACTGTAAACAAAATACAAGAGGCCGAAAGAGAAGATCGAGAGAGATAAGTAGTAAACGAAATTTGAAGAGAGGGAGAGAGAGAGAGAGAGACAGAGACAGAGACAGAGAGAGAGACAGAGACAGAGAGAGAGAGAGAGAAGTGAAAAAAGGGGAGGAAGAGAGACAAATAAGTACTTAACGACAGTGAACCGAAATATGTAGTAGAAAACAAAAAGAGTAAATATAAAGAGAGGGAGAGAGAGAAGGAGGATTGTAAAGAAAATACGAGAAACCGAAAGAGAAGATCGAGAGAGATAAGCAGTAAACGAAATTTGAAGAGAGAGAGAGAGAGAGAAGTAAAAAAAGGGGAGGAAGAGAGACAAATAAGTAGATAACGACAGCGAAGGGAGATAAGTAGTAGAGAATAAAGAGAGTAAAGAAAGATGATAAAAATGTGTAAAACCTTAAATATAGAGAGAGAGAGAGAGAGAGAGAGAGAGAGAGAGAGAGAGAGAGAGAGAGAGAGAGAACAGTACCGAAAGAAGGGGAGAGGAATAAGTAGGAATGAAAGTAAAACTGTTATGAGAGAGAGAGAGAGAGACTGGGCAAACAATCATTACCCAACATAATGACAACCCCTCCACCCCCCCACCACCACCGCACCGTACCCGACCGGCCTCATAGGCAACAATCACAGCTTCCATAAACCTCCTCCCCGGCCCTGTGGCTGCCAGAATAATTGACCGGCGATCGTCAATCACCGTTACAAATGACAGCCATTAAAATCATCTCCTCCCGCCATCTTGGTGAAGAGCGATTGACCGATAATGGCCCGGAATATAGAGCGAGGCAGTGTCAATCGTTATAATTACTCCCATGACTCACGCATGACTAATTACGGACGATTGACTGTTATTACTGTCATCAGTCCGTGGCTCGTTGGCTCCAGTAGTAGTTCGCGAGACAGGCAAACAGACTGATAATCACTGTCGTCGTTTCGTTGCTCAATAACTTTCTACTATAGCTGCAAGAAAACGCATACATAAACAGATTCAACTACAGGAATACCTTCGCAAAAATTAAATAATAAAATAAAAATAAAATGAATTAAAAAAATTGCTCCGTGTTCGAATTCTATTGAAAATATAATGAACTTTTCCGTGGCCTGTAGCCTACCTTTCCACCAAGTTTCACCAAAACCCATCAAGAACTTTTTTAGCTATCTTGTTGACAGAAATGGAAACAAGCAAATAAACACGCGTGAATTTATAGCTTCCGTCCAATTTCTTTAGAGGAGGTTATAAAAACGGGTAATGCAACGCTTATCTTATTCCAAATAACAACGCTTTACTGTCAGGAGGTGTAGAAACCGACCATTATATCTTTTCACGTATCATGTATTTCTGTCAGATTAAAAATCAGCCAAATTTTCTTTTAATATATTTGAAGTTATTTCGCTAAAGACTTACTGTACGCCGTTCAGCAAAATTCACCACTACCATTAACTACTGCTGGATGAAATAAAACCAGATTTTATATCCTTGAAACCGTGCATTGCACATCGATTAACGACTCCACGTAGTGTAATTAGGGCTTGAATTGCTCTGCTTAAAGGAACAAGATCGACTATGCAACAAATGTCATTTATTAGAGAGCATCATGTTGCAGTTCCATGATAAACGGTCATTCCGGAAGTTTTATTGCAAAGAGAATTTTGTTGAATTTTTTCGTTGCTCGGGGAAAAATTCCACCGTGTTATTATCCGTTCGACAAATGCGATACGTATGAATATTATCTTGTATGCGATTTACTTGTACAAGCATTTTTTTACGTTTAAAAGCATGCGTTTAACAGAGTTACTTACGATTGTTACTACGCTTAGAAACAAAGTTAGTTCGTGCAATAAAGCATGTAATATATATATATATATATATATATATATATATATATATATATATATATATATATATATATATATATATATATACACATATATTTATATACACTGTATATGTATGTATATATAAACATGCCTGCATTTAATCACTCTCTGTAACTTGCAAACAATGTACAGTACAGTAGATTCTGAAACTCTCTCTCTCTCTCTCTCTCTCTCTCTCTCTCTCTCTCTCTCTCTCTCTCTCTCTCTCTCTCACACACACACACACACACACACACACACAACTTAACTTCCATCGGCTGTAGGTATTTATTCATACGTGACAGTACTGTTCTCCGAAATATGAAATCATGCAAACCTTTGACAGGTTCATGATGTTTGCTCTAAATGCAATTAAGTGCTCCATTACCCAGCGGAGCTTTGGAACAAAAGCTTCAGTGAAGCTTATTATGAGAAAACACTTTAAACAGATTAGAATCCTAGTGTCATTATTGTTCTTGTTGAATAATTTATTTGATTTTTTGTAAATGATGAAGGAAATGGGGCAAGCAAAACTCTGATCAGAATCTACTAGTGTAAGGTAATGGATAAGGAAGGAAATTCTTGATGTTAATTGTCTTTACTTCATTAGATGATGAGAAACTTGAATATGATTTAATTCATTTTCAATACGTTTCATTGATTAGTAATTCTATTTTTTTTTAATGAATTCTACATTTCCTCATTTTTATGTACTTACGCTTACACATAAATTAAGGACAAGGGACCTACAGTAGGTAACAGGCATTAATTAAGTGTAGTTTGTTCGTGGTCTTTCATAAAGCAAGAGTGTACATACTTTGCCTTTGTGAACTTACTGTGATGGCATAGCCCCTAATCATGATGGATCATGAAGTCTTGTTTTGTTTTATTATCACCATTATTTTTGTTACTATTGTATTATTGCCTTTATATTTAGTAGTAGTGTCATTACCGTTCATTATTACTATTGTTTTCACTCAAGTCGTTATGTCGATGTTCTCGAGGTTGTAGTAATATTACGATGATGATGATAATCTTGGTATTGTTGCCTTTGTAATTGGTAATTTCATTACTTGAGTTTAATTGTTACGGCTTTCTCATTTCTACCTCATTCAATAATGTAAGTAATGTAATCAAAATTGACAGTTGTTGGTGCTCTGTAATTAGTTTAGAATCATATAATTTCAGCCATTCCATTACAGATCCCGCGCCGTGCGGTATAACGGTCGCGTATAATATTCGTTATTAAGTGTTTTTTTTATTGTGCATAATTGGCGTTAACTATTATTGAACAAGCCTAAATTCAATCCACTTTAAAAGAGTGATTAATTTCTACAACATAGAATCCCCATTTGAAGGAAAAAATGGACAGAATAACTAAGAAAACAAAAATAAAACTAATTATAGACAGTAAGAGGTAAGATTAATAGGTACACAAAATAGATAAGAAAACAAACGAAGGAAAATATATTTTAGTGTGCCTCTGAGCGAGATAACTCCAGCCTTAGACTGAGAAAGGCCACAGAAACAGAAGCTGTAACATAAGACAAGATTAGAGAACGTTGGTTATATGGCTCGTCTTTTTAACAACAGTGTGAGGGAACAGGAGATGGTTTGTACTGTTGTAACGCCAACATAATTTGCATCAATAATTTTGTCAGCCTTGCGTTTTAATTTCGTCCCTTTGGCTTAGGATTGCTTCTGTAAACGGCGGTATTGACTTATATTATTTTATTCATTTATTTGTGTGTGTATATATATATACATATATATAGATGTATGTGTATATGTATATATATGTATATACATGCATATATATACGTATGTATATATAAATATATTATATATAAATATATATGTATATATACATATATGTGTATATACATATATATTATTATTGTTATTAGTAATAGTATTGATGCCAGGATTCTAAAACCATTTCTGCGTAAACTGTGTTATATCATTTTCGTTGGTTCAATTATTTAACCTTCTATCAAAAAGCAACCTTGGCCGGCCCTTTTGTTTATTTTCTTTAAGAACTAGGTATCTTCACCTGGATGTAACATATCTCTAGAGATAACCAGAATTAATGGTTTATAGTATAACTAGAAGAGGTAGAGGACCTGTTACCTCAAAGATCGTATCTAGTAGAACCAGCTATATTTAAAGGCGATGTAATGTATCATGTAAGATAACACAAGTTAAAGGGACCGTACGACTGTATACCTAAATGAGGAAAAACACTTTTATCTCAAAATCAGTATTTTTGTAGATAACAGTCCTACTTATTTTTCAATGTAACGCCTAAGATAACATAGATAGTAGTTTGTACTGTAAGTTGAAATGAAAAACTTATCTCAAAGGTAATATTTTGTAGTTACTCTCGTAACTAATTTGAAACTGGACTCCTTAGATAACTAAAGTTGATGGTTTGCATTATGAGTTGGAGTAGGAAAAAAACCCATTAACGCAAGGAGTGTAAGATTAAGCTTAAAGATAACGCAAGGGAGTAGTGGTGAGAAAACCTATTTTCTTAGGATTAGTACCTTAACCAGTTTGTTTGCTTAACCGTTAAAGAGCACAAGGTGTTACTTTTTACCAGAAATGGAACAGTAAAAGAAAGTTGGTGAAATGAACTGCAGTAAAATCTCGGAGACACGCTCGTAAAAGAGCGGGGGAAAAAAAGGGACTGGTTGACTGACTACAGGAAATCGCCTCTTTCAGCGGACAAAAGGAACGGAAAAGTCCTGATGAAGTGAAAATTGTAAATAAAATGTGTCCGTGTAAGGCGAGTTCAGGAACAAAATGTTTAAATATTTCTCCTGAGAAATTAGTGGGCAAACACACTGATTATACAGAAGGATTTATATCCATGTATTATACTGCGATGCAATTTTTTGGTTTTCTGTAAAAGTAAACTATTGAGTTGGCTTTTATTTTATATAAGGTTAAGGTTAGCCATGATCATGCGTCTTGCACCGCTTTAGGTGTCAACAACACAGGCCACCACCGGGCCGTAGCTGAAAGTTTCATGGGCCACGGCTGAGTTTCATTGGCCGTGGCTGAGAGTTTCATACCGCATTATACGCTGTACAGAAAACTCGATTGCGCCGGAGAAACTTTGGCGCATTTTTACTTGTGTATAGCGTAATTGCTAACAAGATGTGTCTCCTTAAGACTGTTTTGTTAAAAATAATATTGTTAACCGTTCTGCCTGACAAAATTGAGGCCAAAATTTTTCAGCGATACATTTTTGAAATTGTGTATTTGTTGGAAGAGTGTTTCTGAGAACAAAATCGTAAATTATCTGCTCTGAAAAAACTGCAGCTAGAAAAATTGATGATGCAGTGGCATTAATACAATACATTATTTAACTACATTTACTTTTGTCATCATTAGTTCCTTGTTCGAGTCGATAGAGTTCTCCTAGCACTCTGCTAGGCCCGAAGTCTCCGGCCGGCCAATGAAGAAATAGAATATATTTTTAGAAATTTATTTCTCATAGTTCGGATTTATCAGGTCCCGTTGTAGGTAACCAGTTTGTTTTATGGATGGCCAGCCCTAGGAGAGCTGTTAATCAGCTCAGTGGTCTGGTTAAACTAAGGTATACTTACTTTTACTTTACTTTTGTCGTCGTGGAAACCCGCAACTTAATAGTTTTTAACATAGCGCATTATCTAAAGAGATGAAATTAAATATCAGTGTAATTTATTTTCCTATGCAACGACCAGATAGATGAAACCAGTGGTTCTCAACCTTTTTTTTGGCCCATGCACCCTTTCACCATATGTCAGAATGTCATTCCCCACCCCTTTCCAGAATTTTCTGCCTCAAAGGGTGCTTTCCAAATAATATGCAACGAAATGCTAACACAAACACACAAGCCAGCAGAGAGAAAACCCAGAGCGACCTCTCCGTAATCCGGACCGATGCACGCTGCGTTTTGTGTGGTCCTAGAGCCAGTTTGAGCCTGCCAATCTGTGGTCATTCCCCCCCCAAATTCTGAAATTCCCCCTTAGGGAGAATTCCCCCTGGTTGAGAACCCTGCATTAAACGATTCTGGAAACGCATGGGAAGGAAGAAAGTGACATAGTGCATGGTATCCTTAAATCGTGAGAAACGATGATCCAGAGTAAAGAGAGAAATAATTTCGTGTTTGAGAGCGCTGTTGACCTCATAGCGAGGGAATATCCTGATCTTCTTCTTAAAGCTTAATTCTCAAATCGGCCAAATCTCTTAAATATAAGTTTCATTATTATACCTTGATTCACGTCTATATAACAATACCGACCGTACGAGACTATTGTATAATCTTACTTTCATATGTAATCTCAGTCTGTTTGATTTCCAAGTCTTATTCAGCCCGGCCATTGTTTAATTTGCAGTTTTTAGTCTCTAACTAAATTCCAACTCGAGAAACCTGCATTAGATATCATTGTTATCATTATTCCTTAATGTCTGAATGGTCCAACCTCATGAACTATTTCTCTGTCTAGGATTAATTTAATCTTTTTAGTTAATGCGTCTAGGATTACAGAACTGATTTTCTTGATCAACCAAGTGGATATGAAGTTATTAAGATATATGAAGCAATGAAAATTTAAAGTGAAAGCTATTTTGTAAGAGCAAAATATTCCTGGAACCTTTCTTGATAACGGTTTTCTTGTAGGATATTCTTGGAGTTTATTGTGAAAGCTATTTTCTTGTTAGAAAATATTCTTGAAATTTATAACAGAAGCTATATTATTTGTAATGATATATTCCTGGTGTTTGTTTTGAAATCTGCATTTCTTTTATAAGATATTCTTGGAGTATATTGTGACAGCCATATTCTTGTTGTAAGATATTCGTGAGTAATATCGGAACATCCCTGAGTGCTGTTCTGCCTCGTGTTTTCCTCCATTTCCGTTATGTCAACAAAAGCAGACGTCTTTTGTTTGGGGCTGTTGTTCGCTGAAGCTCTTTTGTATGTTTTGTTAATGGCATCGTAACCCCTCCCCCCATTTCTCCCCCATTCGGCAATTAGATGTTTGTCAAAACACTGGTAAATACCTTGTAATGGCTTGTTTTTATGTCTAAAAATAGTTTTAATGGTTAATTGGCTGTGGACATCATCGTCTTTATCATTATTGTCAAAAGTATCCTCATTATCATTATGTCATTATGGCTAGTTTCATCGTGTCATTATATCTCCATCATTACATCTACGTCAAAACCATCATTACAATATCAGGATTATATTACTGTGACAATAAATAGTGATAGCGGCATTATTATAAAATAAATAAACAGGAACAGCAATAAATGAGGCATTATTAACATCACTGTCAGGACCATTACCCCAGCATTATTTACCACCATTATTTTTGGGACGTTCTGTAAGATCAGCTTTAATAATTATCTTTAGAGCATTTTCTTCACCTTGCCATTTATCGTTGTCTTAAGTTTTTCATTATTTTATTTATTATTATTTACGGCGGCGTATATCATCCAGGAAGCGTTTTCCTTCTCTATAAGAGAATCTATATTTATTTTTTTAATTAATGTTTATTTAATTTCTTTTCCATTTTACCTTTCGTGCATTTTGCTCTCACATTCTCTTTACTCTCTTTTTCACTCATGAGCGAGCAATTCTGTGAAAGCTTAATCGTTAAGTCAGAACCCTTTTGACTTCTTCCATAATAACTTATTAACTTCATGGATGAATAAACAGAGATATTCCGTGGAATATTTTGGAATTCCAACAGACATTTTATTGAAAGACAATGTTGTTGAAAAGTTTTGTCTTTGGTCACTACTTCTCACCAAGTAAAAAATTATTATTATTATTATTATTAGTATTAGTATTATTATTATTATTTTTATTATTATCCGTAAAGTATGTATGTCCTCATGTCTTCTCAGAAAATAAAAAGAAAAAAAAATTGTCAGTAAGATGGAACGCGGTCACTACATGTAGAAATTACAAGCAATGGCCCACGAAATGAAATCATTAATTCTCTCTCTCTCTCTCTCTCTCTCTCTCTCTCTCTCTCTCTCTCTCTCTCTCTCTCTCTCTCTCTCTCTCTCTCTCTCTGCAGGTTACTGAATTGTGGATGTAGCTGTTTATATATTTGTATATTTAAAATGAAAGCGAAGTTGTGTTATTATTTATTGCATTTTATTAATTTTTCGCTGTTCAAGTAAATAGATGGAATCTGGATTTTTTTTTCATTTCACTGTTGTTGGTAATGGCATTTAAAGAATTTCTTTTTCTTTGTACATCTGTTCATGTGAATTTAATTTTGTGTGGGCAGTAATTTTGCTGGCATATCATTGATATTTATAGTTAAATGCTTCTCAGTTGGCTGTTTCACGTGTTGATGTTAATAGAAATAATAATGATATGAAGAAAATAATAATAATAATAATAATAATAATAATAATAATACTTATGCTGCTGCTGCTCATGAAAATAATAATAATAATAATAATAATAATAATAATAATAATAATAATAATAATAATAATAACCGACATCATACCTATGCAGCAGATGACGACAACCGAGTGAAAAATTACATCCAAGTAAAATGTATCACAATAAAATTAATTATTATGACGTTGCAGAGGGGATTACTTTGCACAGCATGCGCCAAGTTCCAATCCCCATAAGTCCCCTGAAAAAACTACTGTCATTATTTTTCAAAAGTCATATTTGTTATTAGGGTCAGTTGATCCCTCTCTAGCAATAAACATCGTTTTTTGTCATTATAATTATTACTGCGCGATTAAACTTCTGAATTGGTTATTCCAAGCCGTCACTTCACCGAATGGAAAATTGCATAATGTTTTCATGTTTTTTTTTTTTTAATGCGAGAGGGGTATTATTATAATGGATTCAGTATTGCATCTCACGGATGATGCTTGCGTCCATATGTTGATATGACGTAGTAATACTATCTCTCTCTCTCTCTCTCTCTCTCTCTCTCTCTCTCTCTCTCTCTCTCTCTCTCTCTCTCTATATATATATATATATATATATATATATATATATATATATATATATATATATATATATATATATATATTATATATATATATATATATATATATATATATATATATATATATATATATATATATATATATATATATATACATACATACGCACACATGTACACACATCAATTTTGCAGATTTTAAAATCATATCTTCCACGCAAGACGAGGGAGAATTTACCACTTTAGAGTCCATCATGATTAGAACTACCATCCTCTCGTTAAACACCCAGACAGCCTCCACACAGCTATTCATAGCATAACAAGTTGTTTGTTTGCATATTAGTCTGTACCTCAACTTTTACTTACCCTCCTTCTTTTTCAGATGTTTTAGTTTCTCTTTTAACTCAGTTTAGGTAGGTCATGTCCGTCTTGATAGTGATTTTTAAATTGTTTTATTTTGTGATTTTTTATAAGATTTTAAGTTATATTTTTGTAAATTACAGCCTTTGAAGATGCAATGAGATATCGCTAAACGCCGTCGGCAAAATAAACTGTTGTTTTTACATACGTGCTGCTTTTCCTGGATGCCCCTTTGATATAGCTACTATAAAGCTTACAGCTATATGGCCTGTTCACATAAAAATTTCAATATATATATATATATATATATATATATATATATATTATAATCATATATTATACTCACATATAATATTTGTAATTTAATAACACTCACTAGCAATATATGTAATACTATACTGGACCCATATCGTCAAAAATGACAAAGGGAGGGGCGAGACGGCAACTCCGCACTGAGGGACATTGTCTAGTGCTGTTGCTTAGATCAAAGTACCTCCTTATATGTTGTGTACTTATTTATTCATATTTCACCAAACTTTTTTATTTTAGAGGATATATATACATATATATATATGTATATATACACATACATCTCTTATATATATATATATATATATATATATATATATATATATATATATATATATATATATATATATATATATATATATATATATATATATATATAAAGGCAAATGCCACGAAGGAAAACAAGTGAGACAACGGAGTGGTTGCTAGGCCTTTCGACTACAATGGTCCTTTACTGCTAGTAAAGGACCTTTGTAGTTCGAAAGGCCTAGTAACCACTCCGTTGTTTCACTTTTTTCCTTCGTGGCATTTGCCTTTATTTATACATTCATCAGGTTCCATATCTTGGTGATTCAGTTATCACACACACATATATATACATTTATGTTTAATGTTAATGCTCTTGTGGCGTCTGTTATTTTGAGACAACACTTTTTCAATTTGCTGTACCTGTTCTTATCTTGAAGGGCAAAGTTTTGAAGGAAAAGTTAAAATTTGCTGCCATGCTGTTCCGTTTACTTATTGGTATGCCAACAACGGTTCCAGCCAATATCACATGGCTTTCGTCGGAGTATTAGTGTATCTATAAAGAAACCACAATGCTTGTATGACAGTCAATGAAACTCTGAAAGCAAAAATTCAAAATGATCTGTTTCGTACTACATAAAGTTAGAGGAGAGTAAGTATGTCTATGTGTATATGTGTAAACATTAACTGATAATTCAAGAGAGATGACAAGAGTGAGACTGAAAAATCAGTGTTAATGCAAGTGAGAGAGAGAGAGAGAGAGAGAGAGAGAGAGAGAGAGAGAGAGAGAGAGAGAGAGAGAGAGAGAGATCCTAGTTACCTACAGGCGACAGTTGGCTGTTGGCCATCCCGTTCCAATGTTAGTGTCTCCTGCGGCAGTATTTATTTATTATGTTTTTTTATAAAATATTGCTCTTATCCCCCTTTTATTAATTTATCCTTTTACTTATTTGTTCTTGCAATGAATGAAAAGTTTTAAATTTTCTGCTGTATAGTAAATGCTTGTTTATCTGCATTTTCTTACAGATTTAACGCTCTTAGAAATAATATTTTTAGTCAGAATTTTCTTTGTTGTAATCCATTTTTGTGTCAGGATATGGCATTAGTAATCTTAATGTCTCTTGCGTTTAACTGTTGTGGCGGGATTTTGTTACATCAATCGATCAGACATTCTTGTGGTATACTGCCATTCGAGTATAGATTGATAAGTTCAGTTTTATACACTGGCGTCGTATCATGAACTCAATGCTTCATCGCTGTTGACAGGTACGAAAGTGACATTTATTCAATAGCTGGTTCACTAACATAATTTGAAAATTGTTCTTCATTAAGTATCCCATATAGAGACTGGCATCTTGCAGTACAGTTCTTATTGTTTTTATTAATATGATTTAGCATTTAGGTCATTCACTGCCTGATGGCAGTTACCATATGCTTCTTTTCAGGATTCTAGGTCTTGCGTGTTTTATGCTTATTTTTTTTTCTTTGAGCTTTTTATTCATTTGTAGCTTCGGCGTTGTGACTAAATTGAAATCTGTAAGTTGTTTTCTCAAGGTAATGGCACATATCCATCACTACTCACTTTGTAGCTGAGACTAGAGGGTATACGTAAATAAAGACAATTTTTTATCGAATGTATTTTTTAAAATGTGCATTGCTCTCTTATGAGGTTCAAAACTTTCATAATAAACGTTCTCTCTCTCTCTCTCTCTCTCTCTCTCTCTCTCTCTCTCTCAGAGAGTAAACCGCACCAGGAGCCATCTTCTAATTAGCTGCCCTTGGCTTTCCATATTTTAATACAATAATTTCGTTCTCTTTCGAGCTCGGACGCCCTCACAAACACACCTCGTGATTTCGAGAAAGGCCCGGACAGTTTTAAACACTGAATGGTTTATATTGTATGAGAAGGGCCCTCTCTTTTTCTTTCCCCTTCCGCTTCTCTTCTTCCCCTTATTCGAGGTCTTGGAAGAGGAAAGAGGGGAGGCGAACGGAGATCTGTGAATGTGTTAGGTTTTTGGGGGGTTTTGTTCTGTAGCTGACATCAGTGTCATCCTTTGCTGTTAAAAGGTCACTT
>NC_089761.1:47249272-47256772 GCF_040412425.1 Macrobrachium rosenbergii | reverse complement strand
TCGATGCCCCATGCTTTCTTGTTATATAGGGAAAGCCTTTTATTCTTCAGGAGGCTGGTAGTCTTTGGAAATGGGTTAACAACGGCCTGTTCTCTTGGCCTTGCCTAAATGTCGAAAATGAGAACGTTTGTAGTTTTGTTGAATGTAACAGAGAGAGAGAGAGAGAGAGAGTTTGCTCGAATTGCTTTTTCCTTTGTCAGTACTAAAAGCTGTCTCGTATTGAAATATTCCACAAAGGCTCCACAAAAAGTCCCCCTTTTTTGAGGTTCTGTAGGAATAGCTCTCTCTCTCTCTCTCTCTCTCTCTCTCTCTCTCTCTCTCTCTCTCTCTCTCTCTCTCTCTCTGCTTAAGAACATGTGTTGTTTGATACATTTTCTCCTTGGTGAAGTTATTCTTATATCTCTTTACCACAACAAAAGGATTTTTTTAATACTCTTGGTAACGGGCCATCTTAACTCAAGTAAACATAGAAATAATTTTCTTAACAAACATCAAGGAAAGGAGTGATCCTGTTAAGAAATAAACAGGAAGAAATAATGATATAAGCAAACTTAAGAAGTATCCACATTACCAGGCTACGTGCCATGAAAGTAGTTGTGTAATTCCTGTTAACCCTAAACTTGAGTGGTACTCCTGTTTAGAGTCATGCAAGAAGCAGTCTCACTCACACACAGTCAATTATTATTATTGTTATATTATTAGTATTCAGAAGATGAACCCTGTTCATATGTGACAAGTCACAAGGGCCATTGACTTGAAGTTCAATCTTCCAAAGAACATGGCGTTTATTTGAAAGAAATAACAGAAGGGAATAGGAAATACAGAAAGAAAAGATCAGTTATTAAAAAAAATAAGTTAACACATTAAAAAGTAAATTGATAAATATATGGATAAATTATTAAAATACTAGGGAGAATTGTTTTAGGTAGTAATGCATTGCATCTTCGCTTGAACTTTTGAGGTTCTAATTGCAAAGCATCCGTAGGGAGACTGTTCCACAGTCCAGTGGTATGGGGTAATAAAGACCTCTTGGACTGGGAAGTTCGACAAGCTTGGCACAGTTACTGCTTATTTTGTGCAGCTGTTCAGCAGAAAAAGAGGATCAGGGATCAGTTGTGAGAGCGAAAGTTCTTTGTTAAAATACATCATTATGAAAAGGAAGCAAAACTAGAGTCCTGTTAACAGACCAAGAGGTAATCCTGTTAGCAGTCAAGAAATCATAAGTGATGTTATTGATAAACAAAGGTACAGTGTTAACAAACAAACAAATGGAAATAACCCTTTTAATAGACAAATAATTGAAAACACAATCCTGTCGATATACAAGCAACCATGAAACTATTCCTTTAAAGAGATCACAAATGAAATCAAAATATTTCTGTTTACAGACAAGCAAAATAAACAGGCAAACAAAGAGTAATCCATAAAAGTAAATAGTCGTGTTAGGCAAAATAATCCTGTTCGTGTTAGCAGGCAAACAAACAGGAGTAATCCCATAAAAGTAAGCAAAATAGTCCTGTTAGCAGGCAAGAAAACAGGAGTAATCCCATAAAAGTAAGCAAAATAATCCTGTTAGCAGGCAAGGAAACAGGAGTAATCCCATCAACAAAATGATGACATAATCATCATGTTTGTATGCAAGAGGTAATCCCGTGAACAGCCCACAGAACAGAAATTAATTAATCCTTGTAGCAGTCAAAGAAAAGCCATACCAATAACTAACAAAATTGCGGTCGTCCTGTTGATAAAAATAAGAATGAAAACCTATTCACCGCGCGAAGGCAACGTCGGTGGTAAAATAATAATGAATAAGCTGATAATTCAGTTATGAAAAGAAGCCACTAATAGTATGTTTTGTCTAACGCAAGAGGTGCATTAAGCTGAATAATGACCGCCTTTTGCTTAAAGCTACACTGACACACACGAGCGCACTTGCTCACACGTGCACATACACATATACATAGTCACACAAACATAAACACACACACACACACACACACACACACACACTTCTCCCATTAAAGATGATCTTGACATGTGGGAATGACGGTTAGCAAGAACAAGACAAAGCCATTCGCGGTTAGGATTGAAGAAAAAGTTTTTTGACGAAATAATAATTGAGAGTGCATTCTCTCTCTCTCTCTCTCTCTCTCTCTCTCTCTCTCTCTCTCTCCTGCCTGACGTAACTTTCACATGTTTAGGTGATATGTGACGGTCATTTTTGTACAATAACTTGTAAGGTCATTTATTTGCTGGAGTCCTTTGCTAGTTAATCAGTTAAACTCTCTCTTTTTCTAAGTGTAGGCTAAAAGAATTCTCTTTCTCTCAGTCTGTCTATATGAATGTATCTCCTAAAAGAACTCTCTCTCTCTCTCTCTCTCTCTCTCTCTCTCGTATGCAAAGGGAACCCAGTCGGGATAGGTTAACTAAAAATCCTCTCTCTCTCTCTCTCTCTCTCTCTCTCTCTCTCTCTCTCTCTCTCTCTCTCTCTCTCTCTCTCTCTCTCTTATACAATACAAAGGGAACCGAGTAGGGAAACGTAGACGAAATCTCTCTCTCTCTCTCTCTCTCTCTCTCTCTCTCTCTCTCTCTCTCTCTCTCTCTCTCTCTCTCCCCTTATATGCAACGGGAACCGCTCCTGGAGATTTTGACGAAATATCGTCCTATTCCTCAAGAAAAAAAGAAAGAAAGAAAGAAAAAAGGTCGTGGCGTCAACGAACTTGACCTTTAAGGGAGAGATCAAAGAGCTGGGGAACGTGGTCAAACACTTGAGAGTAATGGATCGACCTTTTATTGTAAACACTGTCTCCATTTTATTCTGCCTTTTTCCCCCCATCAGAGTTACGACATGTTTCGTTTCATTTTATCAGCAATTCTTTTTTTGTGAACATCACAGGACCACGTATTTAATTTTTTTTATTTTTTTTAATACAAAATCTTTCTTTACATTATATACTTGGTTAAATGTTTCAGTTTGCGGAATTTTTCGTTTAATCTTATTTTTTATTTATTTTGTAAAATCTTTCTTTTGATGTTATCATGTCTGTTCTTTTAATCATTTATGAAAATTTTTGTACAACTTAATTCAATCCGTATTTTTTATTTATTTATATAAGATCTTTCTTTTCATGTTATTATGTCTGTTCTTTCAGTTATACATGAAAATTTTTATACTCTTTAATGTTAATTAAATCATTCAACTTGTTGTTGTATTGGCATTCGACATTCAAATAACATTTTTTTATTTTTGCACTTTTATAAAAATCTTTCTTTTCATGTTATGATGTTTGTTCTTTCAGTCATTTATGAAAATTTATGCACTCCTTGATGCCAATTAATCCATTCATTTGTTTTATTAGCATTCGACATTCAGATAAATTTGTTTTTATTTTTTATTATGTCTGGTCTTTCTATCATTCATTAAATTTGTACATTCCTTGATGCTAATTAATCCATTTATTTGTTTTATTGGCATTCGGCATTCATGTAACTTTGTTTTTCTTTTCTTTTTTTATTTTTTCAAAAACGCTAAATGAATCTCCAATGTGATGTTTTATTATGGCCCGTGAAAGGTATTTTTGTATCTGAGTAATCACTGTGAATGATTTCCTCGAAGGTCGAGTAACTTTTTCCTGTAATCGCTGAGTGAATTAGTTGCAGTGAACGTAATTATGAAGAAGAAGACTTTCACCCTTGCAATTATTTCTCATTGCAAAAACTTGAGCAATGAAAGCAGTTTTAGCCAATTTCGTGTAAGAGGGAAAGAACTGGGCAGTATCTCTTGTTGAAGGTAAATATGATTACTTGTGTTTTACTCTTTCTCTGACTAATGAACTAGCATCAGTGAGTTTATTTTCTCTCTCTCTCTCTCTCTCTCTCTCTCTCTCTCTCTCTCTCTCTCTCTCTCTCTCTTAGCTGATTGAATACAAATTCCTTTGTACATATGTGTACAAAGGAATTGTACACATATGTATAAATTGACATTTCTACTCTCTCTCTCTCTCTCTCTCTCTCTCTCTCTCTCTCTCTCTCTCTCTCTCTCTCTCTCTCTCTCTCTCTCTCTCTCTCTCAAAGGTGATAGAATACAAATTCCTTTGTACATATGTGTACAAAGGAATTATACACATATGTATTATTTTGCTCTCTCTCTCTCTCTCTCTCTCTCTCTCTCTCTCTCTCTCTCTCTCTCTCTCTCTCTCTCTCTCTCTCTCATGAAATGCAAACACATTCATACATATTTATTTTCTCCCTCTTCCTTTCTCTGCTGATATAAATTGATATATTTATTTATGCCCTTTTTGAGAGTATTTTTCTACTCTCTCTCTCTCTCTCTCTCTCTCTATAAAAAAAAAAGATAAGGAACCGGCTCGGTCACCGGATTCTACACATAGAGAAAGTTTTCAATTGATAAAAGTCTCTAAATTTCAACGGATTTTTTCGACTGTAAAATGATACCATTGTGGGTGTCCGCTTCTTGTTTACTGCTAGACTTCACATCCTAAACTCACCATTCGAATCGACCTTATGAGAGAGAGAGAGAGAGAGAGAGAGAGAGAGAGAGAGAGAGAGAGAGAGAGAGAGAGAGAGAGCACACACATAACTCACTTTCTCACACACATACGTATGCTCTATATTCTCATATATATATATATATATATATATATATATATATATATATATATATATATATATATATGCATATACACATGTACACTTATATATACATTATACATAGTGTGTGTGTGTGTGTACGAGTATGTAAGTATACATACACGAACGGACCGTTTCCACTTAACAATTAATTTATGTAAAGAAAATACAATTTAAGAGTTATTACCAAATTTATTCTTGAGCAGCTGAGTAAAGGTTAAAAAAATCTTCCACATCTTATACCTAAACCAGTACACACACACTATACATATACATATTATATATATATATATATATATATATATATATATATATATATATATATATATATATATATATATACATATATATATATATATATATATATATATATATAATAATTACTAGAAAAAGTTTACTTAAGGAGGACCAAAGCAGTCAGAATATTTATAATACCGAAGACAATGCAAAGGCACAGCCAAGCTTTGGGGAATTATTTTCATATTTCATCATATGGATTAGACTGGCGAGGAGGAATAAGATTATATGTATTTCAAATAATACTACATCTGTAGATAATTTTAACATAACTTGGCCAGCAACTGGTTGTTTGAAGTCTACAATAGGTTAAATAAATTACTGTACTTCAAAAAAAGAAGATGAAGTAAAATACAAAGAATAATACGAAGAATAATATAACTAAATATTAAAACGGACAAAAATAATGGGGGTATGAAACGGAACCACAATCAAATGAGAAATCAAATAAAATATCAATATATAGACGAAACAAACAAAATGAAGCGAATAAAACTTTTATAGAAGAAAAACAAGTAATATATATATATATATATATATATATATATATATATATATATATATATATATATATATATATATATATATATATATAATTTATATATATATATGTGTGTGTGTGTGTGTGTGAAAGGAAAGAGAGAGAAAGAAGATAATGCTTCCTTCATGCCCTGTAGACCTCATAAACGCGCATAATAAGACCCATGTTGACATGTTGCACGGAAGAGCGACCGTAAGAGTCATTGTTACTTACCTTCAGGCCGGTAGTCTTACGTCATCTTGCCGTTCTCTTCCGTTTGTTTGATGTTTACTTACATATAATATATACATAGTTTTTATGTTTATGTATTGCTGCCACAGAGGCGTCTTTGTAACAAATAAGATTTTTGTATCACTTGACCTTGAGGAGGTGTGAGAAATACACGAAAGCGCTTGGCCAACTCTACGACACGACTATATATATACATATATATATATATATATATATATATATATATATATATATATATATATATATATATGTATATATATATATATATATATATATATATATATATATATATATATATATATATATATATATATATATGTATATATATAATATATACAGACATACATACATACATAAATACATATACAAACACACACACATATATGTGTGTATGTGTGTAAGTGTATTGTAAGTGCATTTCTTTTTTCTTTACACATTATTAATATTTTATTCTTAAATTCCAGGTAATGTTCGACTTCTGGACGTGTCCTCAGGTACACTGTGAGTAGGCACTTTTTTGTGATCTTCTTTTTATGTATAACGTTCTCTCTCTCTCTCTCTCTCTCTCTCTCTCTCTCTCTCTCTCTCTCTCTCTCTCTCTCTCTCTCTCTCTCTCTCTCTGTTTTCTTAAATGTCGTTTGTTTGTGTTTACTTCATCCTAATGCCAGTATTTTTTGTAGAAAGTTCATGTGTAAATATTTTTTATTTCTAAATCAGTAGCTCTATCATTTTTAATTCAGTCCATTTTTAAACGTATTTCCTTACAAGAAATAAGGAAGCAGTACCATATTTTTATATATTGTATATTCATTTTTTCATTCTTTGAGGACAACGGTACTGAATCTCAGTATCACCATCTATAATAGCAGTAGCTGAAGAACACACGAGAAGATAGGCGGGAGGACAAACAAGCGGGGATTAAGTTAGGGAAAGCGGAGTCAGGAGGGAAATTCCAAAGTTACAGTAAAAAGACATGCTATCGTTACGGTAATGTTCTTGAAATTTTTGATTTTTTTTTTTAATATTTATTCTCTGACATTAACTGAGTTGCAGTGTTTTGGGACGAGAATGTTTCGGAACTAATATCAGGGAATTATAGCGAATGTATATATATATCCGAAGAAGTAATATATATGTGTACACATACATATACATGCATATATAAATATATATATATATATATATATATATATATATATATATATATATATATATATATGTATATATAGCATCTATATATATGTATATACATATATTCATATACATATTTGTATGAATATATGTATGTATATATATATATATATATATATATATATATATATATATATATATACAAAAACATGCGTGTGTGTGTGTGTTTGTGTGTGCGTGTGTAGTCGGGTGCATTACGTATTTGTGATTGAACTAGTATTCACACAAGTCAGTATCCGTACGAGTATTAAGCCAGCATTAGCACGCTCATGTGATGTGAAAATAAGGTCTTTTCTTCGTAGGAAGTAAAGATCGATTTTCTTTCATAAACTGGTGTCTCATTATGAATACCCATACAAGGAGGAAAGAGTGGACGAATTCTTAAGTCGCCCCCCCAAAAAAAAAAAAATCTATCAGTCGTCCAAAGAAAAGTAGAGTTGAGCACGTGAATCGCCCGCGGTAGAGATTGAGAATGGAGCTAGCAAAGGGGGCTCCAGTTGATTGTTTGGGTTACAGATTGAGAATACGAGGAGTAGGAGGAGGAGACACGTAGATCGAAATAGAATAGGAGGAAAGGGTAGTGGGGGGAG
>NC_089761.1:47221772-47244272 GCF_040412425.1 Macrobrachium rosenbergii | reverse complement strand
CTTTCCTTTTTTATCTTTATTCTTATTTGTAAGTAGCAGATCTTGAGGTCCTGTTCATATGTCTGGGCCTTTCTTTCAGCGAGAGCAAATTTTGACAGGGAACTGATGGACATTTAACTCACTTGAAAAACAAAAATGTTTGCTAATTGTGCTGTGTTTTTTCTGGTAATGATATATTGCGAATAAAGTTTTATCAGATTTATTGATATGCTTTTAACGTTTTGAAATCTACTTTTCTAATTCTGCCATTGCTCTGAACTGTCTCATTATAACATTTATATTCTCACTCGCACAATTTTAGTTTTAGATTTCTGAAAAAGAAAACTATTGTGCCGGCTTTTCTGTCCGTCCGCACTTTTTTCTGTCCGCCCTCAGATCTTAAAAACTACTGAGGCTAGAGGGCTGCAAAATGATATTTTGATCACCCATCCTCCAATCATCAAGCATACCAAATTGCAGCCCTCTAGCTTCAGTATTTTTTTTTTTTATTTTATTTAAGGTTAAAGTTAGCCATAATCGTGCTTCTGTCAACGATATAGGCCAGGCCACCACCAGGCCGTAGTTAAAGTTTCATGGGCCGCGGCTCATACAGTATTATACCGAGACCACCGAAAGATAGATCTATTTTCGGTGGCCTTGATTATAGCTGTACAGAAATCTCGATTGCGCCGAAGAAATTTCGGCGCATTTGTTTCATTTTGGCGTTGAATAACTTTCTACATCCCAATCCCTGACTTCGATCGAAATCTCTTCCATTTTCTCCAACTGCCTCTAATGGATAGTTCACTCGATGAATGATTTTCTCCTTTTACATCGAGACTTGGGAAATCTCTTATTTCAGTTTTAATTTTTGTTATCACTTTCTCTTTCAAGAGAAAAAGTTATAACAAAACTCCCACCATTTATTTTAACGGCGTCGATGACCATTGTAGTTGTAACGCCAGATTAAGTATGATATTCCGTTTATCTCTCCTTATAGGTTTTAGCTTTGGAAAAAATGAATAAATTTAGAATGGTATTGAATAAAGTAAGTACGAGGAAAAGAGGTAATAGGCGATTGAGAGAGAGAGAGAGAGAGAGAGAGAAGCAATGGAAAAGATGTAGGAGGAGTTGGAGGATGATGAGGCAAAGCCGCTCTGATAATGGAAAGGAGAAGACCTGTTTGAGGACTAATCGCTTCAAGTGTTTGGGTTTGTCCCTTGAATGGGTTTGGGGTCGTGTTGGGGGGGGGGTGAAGGGGCAGGGAAGACATGGGTTGGGATGGGTTGAAGTGGGAGAGATGTCGAAGATGCTGGCGATAACAACTGTAGTGAACTTGTGTAAATAATCTCTCTCTCTCTCTCTCTCTCTCTCTCTCTCTCTCGTGGCGAAGTGGTAGCACACTCAGCTCACAAACTAAGGGGCTGCCGTACGATGTTGTTAGTTGAATGCTACAGGTTGCAGGTGGTAGAGAGAGAGAGAGAGAGAGAGAGAGAGAGAGAGAGAGAGTTTTACTCTATCAAAATATTTACCATTAGAACAGGAGTGCCTCGACGAGGTGATTCCCACACCATATTTCTCTGCATTCGACACTTTATGGCATATTGCCGTAGAGTTTTTCAAATGTTTTTTGAAGGTAGGTGTACTATACTATATATACTAATAATATTGTTTTGTAATATTGATACATTAAACCCAAGTAATTTCACGAAGTTTTGAGTGTAAAAATGTCATTATTTCTTTCAAGATAATTGGTGGTCTTTCCTCCCTTTTAGCTTCATCCACTTATTAGGCTCTCTCTCTCTCTCTCTCTCTCTCTCTCTCTCTCTCTCTCTCTCTCTCTCTCTCTCTAGCAAGTAGCTTTCAAGGGTTCGTGTCTGTTCACACCTAGACACCCTAACCAGGACATCAGGTACCTAGTTGTTAAACGGCTCTTGTGGGTCATAGCTAGGATGGAGTGTGAGAATGAGAAAAAATAAGGGGAAAAGGAGACGGAGTGTTCGTTGCCCCTCAAAAATGTATTCCATCAAAGCGACAGACTCTGGGCGTAAGTAATCCTCATCCCACTAGGGTGAAACCATTCATTATTAGATACTGAATACATATTCTCTTTTTCTTTCTTTCTATCTCTGTAACACAGACACACGCACACAGATATCAACCTCTAATGATATGAGGCAGGAAATTAGGAGTCTCATTTATGATATCCAGAGATGCGGTTAATCCGAGGTTATGAAACAGGGTAAGTAAAGATGCCCTAGAGTCATATGAGTCTCTCTCTCTCTCTCTCTCTCTCTCTCTCTCTCTCTCTCTCTCTCTCTCCAATTCTATGCTACTACAAATGTTGTGTCTTGCTCCCGTAGAGTTTTAATTCCGTTTCTGCTTACGTTTGGCATCACTGAATGTTTGCAATATGTTGCTCAGTTTGTAATCGATGCGTAAATGTAAACTGATAATTCCACGAAAAGGTGATTATTTTTTTAAGAATTTGTGGTTGGTTGCGTCTTGTTTTCAAGCTTCATTTGCTATAGCACAAGTCTCTCTCTCTCTCTCTCTCTCTCTCTCTCTCTCTCTCTCTCTCTCTCTCTCTCTCTCTCTCACACACACACACACAAAAAACGCAGACTACTTATATCTAATCACTCCTTAATGTAATGACACCGAAAAATTGGATTCTCATTGACATTATTCTGATACACGGTTAATGAAAGTATATGAAACATGATAACCAACTAAGAATCTCTCTCTCTCTCTCTCTCTCTCTCTCTCTCTCTCTCTCTCTCTCTCTCTCTCTCTCTCTCTCTCTGCGTGCATATTTTTAATGCCAACTTCCTTGAATAAGTTTGAGTAAAATTCCGGCGATATAATGTTGTCATGGTTATCATATCAGTCTTAACCTCCTTGGCTTTCATCCAACAAATCTCTGGAGACCCAAGTTTAGAGGGAAGTTAATCAGGCTAAGTTTTAAGATTATTAGTTTGCTTGCTCCTTTTTTTTTAAGTTTTTCTGAGAATTATTTTGGTTGTTAGGTGTCGAAGACCCTGTTTGTGTAGAATGTATATTAACTCAGTTCCTCGTTTCCTTTCGAATTGACTTTGTTATTTTTGTAGTGAAGTCAAGAAAAATACTCAGAGGGATTTTCGTATTATATCGGTAAATACTGATTATCGATTTTCGAACACCCCGATCCAGAGACAGAGAGACTTGTACATTAATTTTTGCAGACAGACAGTCAGTCTTTACGAGATTACTCAAAATGAATTGAACTTTGTCATCGGTATGGTCCTGAATCTTGTGAGAAGAAATTGTTCACATAAGTCATTTATTATCAGTGAGCTGCTTCTGCCAAGAGTTCTTTACTTTGCATAGAGATATAGTTATCGAAAATTGTAAATTTATATTGAAAATTGAAATTTTTGTGGGTTTGGTATTTTTAAGAACCAGCCTAATTTTTCTTTCATATCCGGATCCAGATGTTATTCCGGACACGCATAGAAGTTTTGTTAGACAAGGAGAAATATATCAGAATTTGGCTGTCATTGTTATTCCTATTCACGTACGGCGCGAACTTCAATCGTTGTTTAGCGGAGTTCAGTTGTAGGAAGAGTCCCTTTAATTTTCATGTGCATGTCAAACCCGTCAGTCCACCTCGCCCGGCATAACTGTTCGGAATTTGGTGATCCTGATTTGTGTGTGCTAGTGACCGTTTCTATCCCTGTACTGCTAAACTTTGGAATTCTCTTCCGGCATTTGTGTTTCGTGATTCCAATAACATTCCTTCCCTTAAAATACTAAAATCTTGTTTCTTTCTTTCAGGTTAAGCACTTCGCTTCTTCCTTTCTTAGTTTTCTTCAGGCTTGGGTTAGAGAAGGTCATTAGGTCGCATTTGCATTTATACTTAAAAATATTTCTTTCAGTGATTTGAATTCAAGAGAAGATACGTATTAGAATACAGATAAAAATAAGACAGAATCGAACATCTATGAGCCGTAAGATCTTTTTTTTTTAATTGTTTGCGCTAGTAATTTCTGAAACCCTTATCTGAGTTACAGTCACGTCCACAGCTTGATATGAAAGGTTTTATTTCTCTTAATATAACTATTCTAAATATTCATACCCTAAAAACATTACTTACAGGATTCCCTGTTTGAGATACAAGCATTCATCAGAATCGTCGACCATTTATGTCCCTTAGCTTTGCGGAGGCAGACGCGAACACTGGAACATAATTGCTCGCCGGGCACAAGCCCCATAGGACTAATCTCATTCACCCATATCTCGTTATAATCCCTGTTGCCTCCCGCCCCCAAGCCCTCTTGTTATACGGTGACTTTCTTAGCCCTACCGCACTTGGCGTTTATCCTTGATTAATTGGCTGTTGGGTTGATTGCTGCCCAATTATGGGATTAATGCCCTTAATTGCCGACGTTCAAAGGGGTATAAGTTGCTCGGAGAATGGAGAGGCTGGTTAGGCTTGTTTGGTCGTTTTGGGTCGTAGCTAGCTTGAAGCCTTAGTTTTAGTTTTGGAAACGAAGCAGCTGTTGAGATCTGCCTCATTTTCCATGCTGTTAGTTAGCTTTTCAAACTTAGTGCATTCTGTTTTATGGGAATTTGCAGGTCAGTTCCGACACAAGTACAGTATCATCTGTATTGCTGTATGGACATGAATCGTGGTAACCATGAAACTAAATTTAAATTAAAAATTCATTTCTGCTGAAGGCAGAGTCATATATATTTAAGTTCGGTTATAGTTTCTATATATAAAATATTTCTAACAGTCTTAGCTCTGTTTCAAACCGACTTTTCATAAAGTACTAAAATCAGAAAGATTAAAATTAACGTTTCGGACAAAATTGTCCAGCTTCAGGTTCAGTAAAATTTAAAAACCAACACATTTATACCAAAGAAAAAACATAAAACGAATATAAAATTATTAAAATCAACGCACACACACAATGATAAAGATGAACCTAAATTAAAATACTTTCCTGCTGAGGGCAGAGTTATCTATGCGTAAGTTCGATTTATGTAAAGCTGTTAGAAACCTTTTATATAAAGAAATTAAAACCGAACTTAAGCATAGATAACTTTGTCTTCAGCAGTAAAGTATTTTAATTTGGATTCATTTTATCATTGCCTGTGTGTTGACTGAAATTAAGTTTTAAAATTTTGTCCATTTGAGGTGAAAGCATTAAGAAGAATATCAGGAGTCAGATAGCAGAGCAGTTTAAAATTATCCCATAAGGATAAGTAATGATGTAAGGGAAATGAGAGATGATGTCTTGGGCGTGTCCTCCGCACAATCCCAGGGAAATAAGTATAGGATAGTGTCAACTGGGCTCCTGTGGGAACCAGAAGAGTTGGCAGGCCTCGACCTACTTGGGTGAGAGCTGTGAGAAGGAAGGCTGAAGATGAGTGGAGATTTGTGCAAGATAAAGAATAGGGAAGATATGAGTTGTAGAATTTCACGAAAGCCTTTTGCGTCACGGCGTTGCTGTGTTGATGATGATACTGATGAATAATGATAGAAGCAACCACACGAAGAACAAAAGCTTCAATAGTAATAATAATGATAATATTAACAGTAACAACAGTAATAATACTGTCCTACTGGAAACATTCCGTGATGCCTTTAATGTTCAATACATGCTTTTAATTGCGTAGACACTTAATTGGTTTCATGTAATTATGCTCAATATATGTTTGTAATACAATTTCCAGTCCCTCAACAACGACGCAATGATAATGACTCTTTGTTTATATAGGTTTCTGCAGCATAATGGAGAGTTTTTTTTTTTATCAGTTTGGGATGTTTTGCGCTTCGCTTGCTTATTCTTGTTTCATGAGTGAAAAATTATTTTGGATTTTGATAACTATTTCAGGGAAGACAATGCTGTTTCAGTAAGGCACGTTAATTATGTTGCTCTCTGGCGACCATCTTTCTTTCTGTCTTTTTTTTCTGTTTTTTCTTTGATTTCGCCGATCCGGAAACTGAAACAGACATTTCTCTCTCTCTCTCTCTCTCTCTCTCTCTCTCTCTCTCTCTCTCTCTCTCTCTCTCTCTCTCTCTCTCTCTCTCTCTCTCATTTTGAGCTTCTCTTTCTCTGCGACGACTGTTTTAGTGACTCTCTCTCTCTCTCTCTCTCTCTCTCTCTCTCTCTCTCTCTCTCTCTCTCTCTCTCTCTCATTTTGAAGCTTCTCTTCCTCTGTCGGAGGCGACTGTTTTAGTTACTCTCTCTCTCTCTCTCTCTCTCTCTCTCTCTCTCTCTCTCTCTCTCTCTCTCTCTCTCTCTCTCTCATTTCGGAGGCTTCTCTTTCTCTGTCGGAGGCTACTGTTTTAGTTTCTCTCTCTCTCTCTCTCTCTCTCTCTCATAACTTCATTATTTCTATATTTTCCTTTTGTATGGAGTCTCCTTTCACCTGTATTGCATTCCGTTATTTGATCTTTATTTTGTAAGAACGCAAAATTGCAGTACGCTTTCCGAACCTTTTCCACCCGCATCTGTATGTATCTCTCTCTCTCTCTCTTCTCTCTCTCTCTCTCTCTCTCTCTCTCTCTCTCTCTCTCTCTCTCTCTCTCTCTCTCTCTCCACGCCTTTGTGTTGGTCGAGCTGCTTTCCTTGATGTGTTTTCGAGGGTTCCTCTGGAATATTTTGCCCGATCTCGTTGGAATTTTGTCATGAATTCATTTTCCTATTTTCGAAGGGGCTTCTATTTTCGATTCAGCTTTCACTATGCCGTTGACTTTCGTATTCGTTCGGGAAGCCATTTACTCAGTATTGGTTCATTAATGATACTGTAGATATAAATACGTGAATAATGTCATAAAAGAATATAAGGATAAATTAAGACTTTATTAATGCTTGTTGATATGGCCGTGATGGTGCAAGTTAGGTAAACGCCTTAAGGTGGGTTAAGTTCAGTTATGTGGTTAACTGATTTACATTTAAAGAAGTTTTACACACAACTAGAATTTCCCATATTGCTGATATGGAACTTTGTGGGAAATTTTTTATATTTTAATTTTTTTCTTGGTATATTTCTTTGCAGAGCGTCTTTTTATTCCTGTACAAGTCTGTCCTATTTACGTCATTTTCAAATTCTCTGTAGTTTCCATTTAATGCTAACTATTATTTTAACGTGAAATATGTTAATTAGATTGCAATTGCACATTTTGAATCTTTTATCTGCTCACTGATCTTTTGATAATACTTTTACTCGTGGGTTGTGAATTCTATATGAGTCAGATAACTATAACATTAAAATGATTGCAATGGAATGCAGATAAGGTCCTTTTGGAAATCTTTCACTACATGGTTCATTTCACGTATTTTTTCCAGAAGATTAATATCCCAGAATTGAATAGATTTCGTCTGATAAGATTTTGGTATATATGTGTTTTCCGTAATGATCGAAGTGAAGTAAATAAATTTCCACTATATTTCGTAGTCATCGGAAGGTGAGATATATTTCACTGGAATGGAAACTAATATCTTCTTCAAAAGATGTCAACAAAGTTTTATATTTTAATTTTTTTATTCTCATTTCTTTTATTGTGCTGGGTGGAGCGAGGAAACACATACTCACAAATATGAAGGTAAAATGCCAGAGAAACGATTGCCCTGTAAAAATAAAACTTTCGGAGCAGAGGAATAATCTAAGAAATGAGATCAGAATTTAAAATAAAAAGAAAGAAAGGAAAGACCCTTATATGGAAATGTCAAGCACATCAAGAGATGAAAACGGAGGATGAGGGGGAGGGGTGGGAGGGAAAGGGGGGGGAACGATAAAGGAGAGGATGACCTCCTTTTCCTCCTCCTCATCTTTCAGTCTCCCCCCCACCAACTTTTTTTTGCGAATTCCGCAGTGGTGTCCCAAATTGCCCTCGGGCGGGGTCGTAGTTTGCATTTTGGATCAGACGTTTTGAGGGAAAAAGGAAAGTCCAGGAATCCCTTTCGCATATTGGGATAAAGGCTCGGCTTCAAAGGGATACTGCCGAGTGGCACTGAAGGCACTTTGAGTGCCACTCTTGGACTTTATATAAATGTGCATAAATATATATATATTATGTATGATATATATATATATAATATATATATATACATGTGTGTGTATATATATTATATATATATATAGTGTATAATGAATGTGTATGAATTGTAGTTTTTGTATCCATTGCTTTATTCATTCAGATACAAGTTAGAAGTACTCATTCCCAAATTTCTCTGCCTCTTTATTCATTCTTGGCTAAAATTCAACTGTGTGTTTCATGATTAAATGAAATGACCGCTGGTTTTTTGTTCCCGTAAAATATTCATCAATTTGCGTCTTTTTCCGTATAGTTGTGTAAATGTATATGTAGTTGGAAACGTTCTTACTTTTAATTCAGCTGTTGATGTGATTTTCATGATTTCTCCAAATGATTCCGTTTTATCACTGCTTAATCCTCTTCTCTTGATTTTGTCTGTTGTGAGTTTATTTTTATGTGCACATTTATTGGATTCAGTTTTTCTACTTTTAAACCAGAGAAAATTGTATAAAGATGTTTCAGTCAGAATTATTTAGTAATCATCTAGATAACAACATGACCACAAGTGTCATTCGTTTATCAGCTGATTCAAATTTTTAAAAACTTACCTCTAAAGACAGAGCTACCAAAATATTAATATTTAATCTCCACTTTCTTGATTTACTTGTCCAGTGTTTTCAGAAGGGTGTTATAATAACGGTCAATCTAAATTTTGTTATAGACGTGCTTGTAGATCAGTGGCACATAGTGTATTTTTAAATGTTGTTCTCACTACGAGATGTATGTCTCCTCTGATATACATTTTTATGGAAGTAATTCGGGGGGGCGGTTAATGTATATAATTATGTAGCAGTGAGCATTAGCACGTTGAAGAACCTCCCCCTGCCAAGGGAAACTACTTGAATATTGAAAAAGAAGTCATGTGGTAAAATAATAATGTGAGTTTTAGAAACAGCATCGTTGGAAAATAGTTCATGAAGTGGATATTCTTTGAAAAATAGTTCATGACGTGGATAGTTCTGAAAAATAGTTCAAAATAGTTCTTGAAGTGGATAATTCGTTGAAAAATAGTTCTTCAGGTGGATAGTTCTGAAAAATGGTTCATGAAGTGGATAGTTCGTTGAAGAAAAAATTATATATGAAGTGGATACTTGGTTGAAAAAAAAAATAGTTTATGAAGTGAATAGTTCGTTGAAAAATAGTTTGTGAAGTGTAAGTGAGGCCGAGTGCACATCAAGAGAATGCGAATGACGTCATTGTTTTACCTCAGAGGGTATGCACACAGGCGCCGCTTTTCACCGGACGCAGGTTGTTATTGTTGAAAGCAGTAAACCTAAGAGTATATTGTTTGTCTGGGTTGTTTACACTGCGCTCTCTGCAGGTTTTGCTTACTCCTTGTGAGAGCGCCTGTCAGACTTCTGCAGTTTTGTGGCAATAATAACCTGCTTTCATGTCAATGGCCAATATCATTTTCCGCTGTTGCCTGCCCTGCACATGAACTGGGCATTGTATTTGTTTTGACAAGTATTGTAGTTGTTAGACCTGTCTTTCTGTATGTGTTTTTTTTTTTTTTTGTGTTGTTTAATTCATATGATCCTCAATTTGGCTCTCTCTCTCTCTCTCTCTCTCTCTCTCTCTCTCTCTCTCTCTCTCTCTCTCTCTCTCTCTCTCTCTCTTTGACTGAAGAGATCATAAATTTTATAGTGAGATTTTTTTTTTTTTGTGGAGGGTGCCTTGTTCCCATGGTTTGACTAGTTTACAGAATTTCACTGAATTAGATGCAAAAGATTGTTTTAGTTACCTGCAAACTAAATTTGCAAACGCGATTGTTTATATTGCACTTTGGCATACCCGTGCAACTTTAGGTGATAAATGTTGCAGTTGTATTTTCCACTTGATTTAGTAGGTCAAGTCATTATTTTCACTGCTCGTGCTACTAGTACTGATGAAGTGAGCTGACGTTTAAGGAGAAACGGTTGCGCAGTTAATGAATTGGCTGAATAAATAATGATTAATTAAGAATGTAAATTCGTTCTAAAGAATTAATAAAGATGTGTGTTGCTATCATTCGAAGGAGATAGGACATACTAGAAAGAAAGAAGTGGAATCTTGATAATGTCAACAAAAATATTACTAAAACCAAGACGTGATGAACTCTGTCGTCATGTTTCATTTGAGGTTGCCGTGAAGGTTCATTACAAACAACTATAAATAACTGAAAATTAGATAGGTTAAAATTTAAGATGATGCCACCAACAAAATTGCCCAGTTTTGTTGAGTCACCCATCCTTCTGTTAGTCTACTACCCGTTTTCTTTGGTGAGTCGCTCTTAAGTTCCAGTCTGTGTTTTGTTGAGAACTCCCTGAAATTCTTTCGGCACACCAAGGTGTGCTCTCTCTCTCTCTCTCTCTCTCTCTCTCTCTCTCTCTCTCTCTCTCTCTCTCTCTCTCTCTCTTTAGGCGTTCATTAGAAAAAGTTCTTGGATAGGTGTCCTATGAATGAAAAAAAAGTTTTATTTTGAGTTTTGCAGTGTTGTAATCGGTGTTACAATAAATGGCAGGGAACACATTAGCATTTATTCGCAAACGCGACTGACAACGATTACCGAACTATAATAACTCTTGGAAGGAAGGCAGCAAACAAATCTCTTATTAATAATGATGCATGACTTCATGAGTAATGAACAACCCCATTCTTTACTGAATAATAATTGTACCATTCGTTTTACAGTAATGAATAATGGATTCAGTAATTGCTATAATTAATGTTGCTAAAGGTAGTAACAGCACTAATCATACATTAATACTGGAGCACAGACCTATCAGTGCATGTCAATCGGTAGCTCTTAACTTGTATCCAAGAAAAGGACTATTTTTAAAGGGCGTGATTCGCCTTGTGTTCACTAAGGCATTTCAAGGAAATACAGAATCGGGCCCAATTGTGCGGAAAATTTTGCTGCGTTGGAAGAAGAATCTTCTGGAATTCGAGAGGAATCCTGATTTTCTCGGCCATTCTTGAAAGACAGAAGTTTGTGGTTTATTCAGTTGACTTACTGAAAGATCAGCGAAGTTAGGCAACTTCGGGTCTTGTCAGTACAGTACTTGGAAGACTAGACGTCGTCGACACATGTCCCTTGTATCGACCTGGGGCATTGGCATGGAGTCAGCAAACTCCTCTCAGCCTTTGTGATAAACAACTGATGTGTAACATTTCTGGAGCCATTCCATATTATATATATATATATATATATATATATATATATATATATATATATATATTGTGTGTGTGTACATATACATATATATATATATATATATATATACATGTATATAGATATATACATATATATATATAATATATATATATATTATATATACAGTACATATAAATATATATATATATATATATATATATATATATATATATATATATATATATATATATATATATATATATATATATACATACATACATACTTACATACGCACACAGGGAAAGGATAAGTGAAAGAGAGATAGGGTTGTGTTGAACGATAAAAAAAAAACCGTACCACTGCATTAATTGTTTGAACAAGGTGAAAACTGTAGACGTACGCGGCACCCCATTCATTACACAGGCGGTGGAGATAGATATTATTATCTCCGCCTTGTGAAGGAGACTCGAGAAAAGAAGGGGAAAGCCAAGAAGAAGAAGAAGAAGAAGAAGAAGAGAACGTTCCCCTCTTGACGGATTTCGTCTAGAGAAGGGAACCAGAGGGGCGAGACCCTCTTGATGGATGTCTCTTGGAAGGGGAAGTGCCGGAGACGGGGGTGGGGGGAGAGGGAAGGTGGAAGGGAGTTCCTCTTGATGGATTCTCTTGACGTATTTCGTGCGCTGAAGAATGCGCGAATGCTGGAAGAATTCAATCACCATGCATTATGCTGTCGTAGGTCCTGATGAATTGTCTATGTGTTTATTTATTCAATTTTTGTTTACTAAGGATTAGTGAATTGGTTATTAAATGGTATACGTGGTTTGATATTTGTGAATATGAAAAGTCACCTGTGTATGTCACAAAAATGTATATATATATATATATATATATATATATATATATATATATATATATATAATTTATATTTATATATATGTGTATGTGTAATGGGCTATGAAATAGTTGTTTACTTACAGCTTTACTCACCTAATTAATCGTGAACTGGTTAATTGGAGATATTTGAAGTGCTCAAGTAGTCTCTGAAGGGGCTTTACAGGTATTAATTTTTGCTTCATTTTACATTAACGCAAGTTGAAAATGAACACAGCACTTCCAGGATTTCATATGCACCTTTGCAGAAGCTAAAAAATACTTCGACTTAATTCAAAACTTCACTAAGTTTGTTTCTTTTTGAGAACAGGATTTACATAGAGTTTAATCGCCTGCTATAAAAGGAACAATCTTGCTTCTGAAATGGAAGAGGACTTCCGGACCAGAATTCCTTGTTGCAATGCTGAAATTTCAGGTCAGAGGTTTGTGAATGATCAGGGATATATTCAATTTTGGCTTGATATTCTCAAGCAGACCAGAAGGCAGCCCCATAAATCTTGTTCAATTTCATGCTTCAGAAGTTGTATTCAGTTTGCTTTCATGCATATATTTTTTTTGTTTTGAGATATCATGTTATTCTTAATTTTAATTCTTTTTTTACAGTCAGTTATATTTATTTACAGTCAGATATTTCAACTAGTTGTTTTTTTTTACCTCAGAAATTTGATTCAGCTATGCATTTGGTTCAACATTTTGTATTTGTCGTATTCCAGTTTGTTATTATATCAAAATGTTTGATATTTTTTCGTTCAAAGAATGGTGTTTATTTTATATGTTCGTGATCAATAAGACCATTCCCTGACTTCAAACGTATGTATCTTTTTGTAACAAGATATTTTTTTAATTTTCACCAACCTGAGATTATTTCAGAAATCTCAAGTAATAACTTTGACAGGAGAGTGGAAATAGTTGTTGAAGAGTTGTTTGTCCTTTCTGTGTTTATTATTCTTGTCCAGCTGTTTCCTTCGTCGGTGTGTGGAACTCATTGAGAGTTCCTGTTGTTGATTTGTAAAGTTGTTGCAGCGTTAAGCCTCTACTTCATGAAGTTGTTATTGAATGACCTCTCTTTATCTATCCATTTATTGTTCATTTTGGCTTTTGGAGAGAGAGAGAGAGAGAGAGAGAGAGAGAGAGAGAGAGAGAGAGAGAGAGATCGTAATTTACACTCCTTAGGTTATGCAAATTGACTTTCTCTTCTCATTCTTACTCAATGAATGGCAGAAAATGAAATCCGAATGCGTTGCGTCATTGAGGTCAGTATCAGCTGTAACAATCTCATAACAGGAGTAGATATTCCGTGGAGTTATTCGCTCTCTCTCTATCTCTCTCTCTCTCTCTCTCTCTCTCTCATTGATTTTTTTTCGGAGGGGAACTTTTCTCGCCTTATGGATTACTTTTTTTCTTTTTTCCCCCATCTCATTTTGTGTTTTCGGCGAGTAATGGTTGTCATCATACAAGTCATTATTACATTATTTTATTGCCATTATTTTATAATTTGATTATGTAATTGTGTCGTTGTTATTTGGCGGTTATCGACAGTTCTTTATCAGTTATTTCTTTTTACAGTTAAACTAATTTGACATAATGACCCCTCTCTCTCTCTCTCTCTCTCTCTCTCTCTCTCTCTCTCTCTCTCTCTCTCTCTCTCTCTCTCTCTCTCTCCTTGTAACTAATCGTTTTGATTCATTGTTAATAATGGTAATACAAAATTGTCTTCCCTTTCACTAAGTGTATTTGTCGTCATCTTCCTTCCTTCCGATATTTTTCGGTGTTCCTGTCCACGCCCATGTTGTCTTTCACTCCTCCCATGTATGTCGCCCGACAAAGGTAAACAGAACGGTGCAGGCTGTCACCCTACATCCCCTCATACGCCTTTATAAATGTCCTCATATACTTATTCTGTTTGTTTCCATGCGTTTACTTATATTTTCCCTCAGTTATCTGGATGCGTTCATACGCGTATTTGTATGCCCCATAACCTTATCTTTCTATATACCGTGTATATATATGTATGTGTGTGTATTTATATATATATATATATATATATATATATATATATATATATATATATATATATATATATATCCACACATTTATATATATTTATGAAGGCATATAAATGATATATGTACATTCATATCATATATATATATATATATATATATATATATATATATATATATATATATATATATATATATATATATATATATGTACACACACACACCTATTAGTATGCCCAACTACTTTCTTAATAAGCTCCCATCCACCTGACTCTTTACCTCCATAAGTTTATATGGCCCAATAATGGCCCCGTAAACCTCTACAAGCCCCCAAAATTTATCTATATTCCCCTTGCACTTACCTCTATTCCCTCATAGAATCTCCTTCCTCGCCCATATACCTTCTGCTGCTCTCTTTTCTCTCCCACTTCTCCTCCTATTTTATTCAGTTACGTCGACAACAACGAGAAGAAACGTCGACCTTGGATATGCGCAAATCGACCTTACGTCGCCCTTTTATAAAGGCGAATTTCTTCCGGTAGCGGGAATTTTTCTAGTCCACCACGCCCCTGGGTTTCCGAAGGTCGCTGAGGTGTGGCTCCCTTTGACGAAGAACAAGAACAAGAACAAGAACACTGACGACAAGAACAGAATGTCCGGGGGAAGGCGGGTGGCTGGATTGTTGTTGTTAGTGACTGAATTTTGGGTAAGGGGTTAGGGGACGCCCTTGGGGGACGCCAACCATTCCCGCCCCCCACCTCCCCACTCATTAGGCGTGTTTGCATAAGGTTTGGGGGCGATAAGCTACTTTTGGGGATGGGATAGAGTCTGCTGGGTGGAGCTTGCGAGGTACTGATGATAATGCTACTTTCTTATAGTCATTTCATTTTTATTATTAACTTCGTTTATTATGCACTTGTTTTTATTTCCTTTTCATCTCGTGTTTCTGTGTCTGCATTTAGGTTTGCCTGATTTACCATATATTAATAATGCATTTCACTTATACATTTAGGGCATTGTGAGAATTATCTATCATTATTGTTATTTCACTGTCTCAGTATTCAAGTCGTGTTCAGATGTACTGTCAGTTCATTGAAAAGATGGTTGATTCCGTCACCCTTGTAACGTAACTGAACACATGAAATTTACGGTTCTGAGGATAATGATGATTTACTTTGTACGATACTCTTCAGCTTATGTGCACAGTCAGTTGGAGCTAAGATTTTTTAAAGCGATAAGGCCTATTTTAGGTCAGTGAAGTAAATAATAATAATAATAATAATAATAATAATAATAATAATAATAATAATAATAATAATAATAATAATAATAAGATTGGCAAGAGACCCTCTTTCAGGCATGTATTGTTGAATGTGATTGTTGCATCAGCTGCATTAATCTTGTAGTTGTGAACTCTCCACAAGATTAATGCAGCTGACGCAGCAATCACATTCATTAATAATAATAATAATAATAATAATAATAATAATAATAATAATAATAATAATAATAAATTTGTGGTAGTTTTAATTTCGTAAATTGCATTGTTTTCAGTTCAAAGAAAACGTGTACTTCCTCACTGTGAAGGTATTATTATTATTATTATTATTATTATTATTATTATTATAAAGAAAAAATGCAGACCCTCTCAACAAACGAATTCACCTTGCCCTAAGTATATAACAAATATCTTCCCATGAATTGCATTAAGCCGCTTAAGAAAACGAAGGAAGGCAAAGGAACTACCTCCCCCCCAATTTTTTTTTTTTTTTTTTTTTGATGACAGACGTGGTAATGGCTCGTTTACCAGCAGGGAGTAATGTCCTCGTTATTCTCCACATTCTTGGTGATCCCACCCTTACTTAACGGTTTTTTTGGAGCAGTGTGGCCATAGTCGATCGGTTTAATGTTACCAGCTGGCATGACAAATGACGTTGGCCTCAGTGGTGTTTTCAGCTGACTTGATTGTAATGATACCGTGAAGATTTTACGACAGCCTTCCCTGTCCGTTAAAGCCTGAACTGTGTCACTTAAAGATGTCTGAAGCAGGAAAGAAGAAACTCACAAAGAGATATCTAGACATGTCTTTATATCCCGTCTGCCTTGTCCATCGACGCCTAAAGTATATTACAACTTGAAGATGTTTGCAGCAGGAAACAAGCAACTCACTATGAAGATTTATTCATTTTTTTTTATATGCTAACTGTTTCGAATTTAAATCAGAATTATAATTATTGTATCTTTTGTTATTTATTCATAAATATGTGTATGGGTTTTAGTATGATCTTGGTGTTTTTTTTTTCATTTTTATTATATTTGGCTGATATAATTTCAATCCATACCTAATTTTTTTCGAATTTTAATTTTTTATTAATTTAGGACATATAGTTTTAATGCATTTTAGTGTATTGTTTTTGCTCTTATTTAACTTGTTGACTGCTAATTTATGCCTTTGTTTAGTATGGATTTTATTTACTTAAATTTAATAATGTAACTGACGGTCATTTTGTGTCTTCACCCGTGGTCATTCCGTGTTAAATAAATGATCTTATGGTTTGTCCCAAAAGAACGAGTGCTTGTAGACATCTAATATAAAACTATATCCTTTTTTACTGCTTTCGTTTTTGTTCTTTCCTGATTACTTTTTTGACTTAATATTTTTTACACAAAGATTTTTTTTATTCCCAAATTCATTTTGCTTGTTTCGTATTCTTTATATTTCGTTTTCTGCCACGCCTCCCCCATCTATCCCTCTTCCACCTCTTCGTCCCCACCCCTCTACCTAGTCTCTCTCTCTCTCTCTCTCTCTCTCTCTCTGTGTGTGTGTGTGTCCCACCCATCATTGGTGCATGGCTCTCCATGCAGACGTCCTTGAGGATCATCTTCCCGTGAGGGCTGGATGCGTCTTTATCCTCACGTCGAGTGTTTTAGCCTTCACACCTGCCTTGCTGCAACCACACCAGGAATCAGCTGCACATTTACCTTTTCAGGACCTGGCCGACTTCTTTGAGCTTTGTTCTATTGGCCTACATGGGAACAGGACTCTCTCTCTCATAATGATGCCTTGTGACTTTATTTCTTCTCTGTTTTGTTATACATAAGTTATTGTTTGATGCAGTTGAAAACTTAAGATAGTTGGCATTTAATATTTAACAGATATATATATACAGTCTTTGTTCATATATATATATATATATATATATATATATATATATATATATATATATATATATATATATATATATATATATATATATATATATATATATAGTGCTACTAACAGAAATATGCAAATTAAGGCAAACATACCAGAAGCTCGAATTCCGTGTTGTACGTCGTGTGGACAGGGATCGGCCATATAGCATATAAGTTGTGGGTCATGTTGCAAGTTGCAATCAAAATTCTCTCTCGCTCGTATTTTACTTAAGAATTTAATATTTAACGTCGATATAATAAGATATCTATTGAAGATACCTAAGCTACTATGGGAAATTCTCTCTCTCTCTCTCTCTCTCTCTCTCTCTCTCTCTCTCTCTCTCTCTCTCTCTCTCTCTCTCTCTCTCTCTCAGCGGTTCGATTCTGTCCACTCCCCTTCTGCATGAAATTTAAATGAGAGTGCATTGAATGGAGACGATGTACGGGACTCCAACGAAAAAGAAAGATGAAAAAACCGATGCATGAAAAGATAGAATTGGAACCATTCAGCCTTGTTTACAAGGACAGCAACGATACAGATGAGGGTACGGTGTTTGTATGGGTGGCGCCCCCCCCCCCTCCCCGGGCCTTGCTTGTCAAGTGGTTTTCTTGCTTTTGTTTTCTTACTTCCGCTCGCTAAGTTGGGCGGAAGTTTTGTCTTCACCAGTGCCTCGTTGTTGGTTGGTTTGCCGTTCAATAAGATCTTTCAGAAAGTTATCAATGGATTTCATAGAATCTTTTGGGACTGGTAGGCTATTGGCCAAAGAAAAGTTGGCGAGTTGTTGAAATGGTTCAGGATACGGAGTCAGTCGATTCACAAGAGTATGTTTGGTGTGGCGGTAATGTACGCTCTTTGAATGCCGTGTTAGTTTTTGTCGAGTTTTAGGTTGATAAGCTTCATACAAATACAAAGTGAAATAGTCCGCGGAACAAGAAAACACTGCGATTAAATGTTACCTCTTTATTTTAGGATTTGGTTGGTTATTGTAGGCGGTAAGTTTAGTTTCCTGTTTCATCCATACATTCTCTTGAAGATATGTTTTATTGCACTAAATTATTTTGTCTGTTCTATTATATTTATGAGAGAGAGAGAGAGAGAGAGCTTCCCTTTCAGGGCGCATATCCTGCCGCGAAGGCTAAGTGGAACGCCCTTGGAAGTAAACCATATCCTGAAAAACCCTGGGAGTATTTTATGAATGTGAAAGAAAGAGAAGGAGAGTGAGAGAGAGATAGAAAACATTCATGTGAAGGGCGCTCCACTCTTTACCTTCACCTTCCCTTGGGCGTCAGACGGTTTTTCCCTCCCCACCGTCGACGGAAGTGAAGTTGAGTTCCAGTTCTGCCTGGAAAAAGATGTATGGAAGGAATGTGTAGGGAGAAGGACTCCCAGGTTTTGTGTCTGGAAGGAAAAAGTGTTCTGGAGGGAAAAGAAAGTATGAGTCATTGCGGCGTCCTGTCTAGACAGAGAGTGTTAAGGACTCCATGGATTTCCATCTGGAAGGATGAGGTATTCTGAGAGTGAAAAAAAGTAGAGTAGTAGTTGGTGGCCTTCTGCCTGGGAAGAAAGAGAGTAATGAGGACTCCATTGTTTTCCATCTGGAATTAAAAAAGTATCCTGAAAGTAAAAAAAAAAAAAAAAAGCATGAGTCACTGTGACGTCCTGAAGTATCATAAGGATTCCCCAGTTTCTGGAAGGAAAAGGTTTCCTTGGAGCAAAAGAAAGATGGAGCCATCATAGCATCCTGTGTGGAAGAAAGTAAACGTAAAAATTCCTAAGCTTTTCTGAAAGTAAAAGAAAATAAGTCATTGTGGCGTTGAGTCTTGAAGGAATTAGAAATATAAGGATTCCATGGTTTTCCACATGGAAGGAAAACGTTTTCTGGAAGTAAAAGAAGTTGGAGTTATTGTGGCGTTTTGTATGTAAAAAGTAAACTCGTAAGGGTCCATAATTTTCCATCTAGAAGGAAAATTATACTGGAAGTAAAGGAGAACAAGAATCATTGTAGCATTGTCTGGAAGGGAGGAGAGTTATAAGGATTACCAGGTTTTCCACGTGGTAAGAAATAAGAAAGAAATAATTGTAGTCATTGTAGCGTCCATGTGGAAGAAAAGAGCTAATAAAGACTCACTGGTTTTCCACCGGGAAGAAAGAACGTCTGTATGGAAGGAAGAAGAGTTCAAGGGACTTCTAGTTTTCCATGTGGAAGCGAAAAGTTCCTTTTAAGTTGAAGAAAGTGGGAGTCACAGTGTTCTCTCCGGAAGGATGGAGAGTTATAACAACTCCCTGCCTTTCCATCTACTGTAGAAGTGAAAAGCCTTCTTGGATGCAGAAGAAAATACGGATTTGACTGGAAGAAAGATAAGGTACAAAGAAACTCATGTTTTTCATGCATGTTCACTTCGTCACTCACTTGGTTTGGCGGACCTCATCGTGAGCGATTGCCACTCGTAATTGACGCAGAAGATATGTTTCAACCATTTTTGTTTATTTTTAAATTTTTTTTTAATTAAACACGGGCAATAACCTCACTCTTAACTTTCCTTTTTATCATAGCTTGGAGCTGGTATGAAAATTGAGGTTAGATCTCCCCTTCCCACCTTGACACACGTAGACTAAATTCCCAAGGCTGGACGGTAGAGACAGAGTAATCCTTTATTTTCCATCCTAAAGGCAAAGGAGGTGAAAGGAAGTTTGGGAGAAGGCGTGAGAAGTTACGGAGGAAAGGCCAAACTGAGAAGGATTCCATCTCCTGGTGGATCATGTCATCGTGACGAACACCTCTTGGTGGGTGTCATGTGTCCTCTTCTGATACAGATAAAGATGGAGGTAAACACAGACTGGATTTTTTTTTTGTTTCTCCTCTTCCTCCACTTCTTCGTCTTCTTCTTCATTTTCTTCATTCTTCTTCTTTTAATAAAAAAAAAAAGGCCGTGAGAATCTCGTGTATTGTATTGTAGAGTTTGCAAATTAAAAAGATTTTGTCCTTTTTTTTTTGTTGAAGAATTGAATGTGGTGTACTGGTGTGAGAAAGAAGTAGTCATGTGTGAATGTAGGTTTTTTTATTGAGAAATTTGAAACCTTTTATTTGCTGTGTATGTGGGAAGTGGGAATTTTGGTTAATACGAACAAAGATATTTGTTCTCGCGCACACATCCACCCATACACATACAAATATATATATATATATATATATATATATATATATATATATATATATATATATATATATATATATATGTGTATATGTATGTATATATGTGTGTGTGTGTGTGTGTGTGTGTGTGTGTGTGTATATATATATATATATATATATATATATATATATATATATATATATATATATATATATAGAGAGAGAGAGAGAGAGAGAGAGAGAGAGAGAGAGAGAGAGAGAGAGAGAGAGATTTTTGGTAAGATACAGAAAGATGATAGAAAGGCCTCTATTGTCCTTGTTTGCGATTTCAGTTCTCACTCTAAGGAGTGGTTAACTCTAGTTTCTCCTATTATAGTTACCGTGGCAGAAGTGGTTCTAACATTACTTCTGAATCTGGGAGTGATCGAACTATAAATGAGGCGACGCAGAAGCCTGGTAATTTTAACCTAGTATTCACCGATTCCCCAGGTGCTATCAAGGTCTCGGGTGCTATAGCAAGTAGTGTGGGTCCTGAAGTTGGGACTTTTTAATATGCTTTAATGATTACGACTAAACAAGCTGCCCTTGATGTGGCTTGCTCTTATAAAATGCATATTGAATCTTAACCAGACTGGACTGGAATTTTGACTGATCTTTCACTTCTGAATTGGTCACTTATGTTTGAGTAAACAGAGCCTATTGTTCCAGTAAATCGTAGTTTTGTTAACTTAATTAATTATTAAATTCCTTCTCGTTTATTATCGTGCTTACTTAGAGACGCAGGAGGCTTATAATCTTTGGACAAGGAATAGATCTGTTTTTACATGGAATAATTACACGCAACTCAAATATGCATTATTTGGATTAGACACAACAGTTTCTCCTCCTCAGGTATTCCCCAGGGAAACGTTTTGGCCCATTGCTTTTTATGTATACGTAGATGTGGTTTGGTTTTAACGACAGTTATTGCTGCTTCCTTTTCATCGATCCCATCTCCTGAGTGTAGAATTATGGTTGCTGAATCTCTTAACAGAAATTTAGCCATGATTAGGGCATGGTGGAAACTATGGGGAGTGAAGTTAAACCCTAACAGCACCCAAAGTATGATTATCATCAGGTCTAGGACGCTGGATCTCCCGAAAATATGTCTTTTTATTATTTTGAGAAAATATCCGGCTCATCATGCAGTTAAAATTATATATATTATATATATATATATATATATATATATATATATATATATATATATATGTATATATATATATATATATATATATATATATATATATATATATATATATATATATATATATATATATCACTATATATATATCATCTGTTTATCTCTTCTTCACTTGCATGAAAAATGAGTGTACTGAGAACTTTTTTCAAGGTATTTGGAGGCTTGTTTATCCTGGTAAGTGATTTGTTTCTTTTAGTCTTTCATTTCATGAATGTTGTTCCCCTGTTTGGTACTGAGCACCTGACTCGTATCTTAAACTTGACTATGTATTGAATTTCTTGTCCCTGATTTTTATTTTAACTTTTGGCTCGGTTATTTGCTGAGAAAACAGGAGGATGCACTCTTGTGGTGTCAATATTTGTTTTTCATTTATTTATGTATTTATTTTTTATTTATGTATTTCCTCTTTTTTTTATTATTTATTTCATTTTATCTATTAATTTTTAGATGACAAGAAAAAGTATACAGTATATATATATATATATATATATATATATATATATATATATATATATATATATATATATAAATAAAGATAAAATCACGAGGAAACGGAAACACTGGAGTGCTGCGAGGCCTTTCGACACTAGTCCTTTACTTAGCAGACTGAAGGAATATAAAAGTATGTTTACAAAGAAAGCTCATATAAATGACAGAAGGGGATTATAAAGGAAACATATGTACCTGGAATCCAACACAATTGAAGAATTAGTACAACTGCCAAAACAGGATTAAATACTTAAGAGGTTTTTACAAAGGATTAAGATTAACCGTTCAGGAGCAGGGACAGGACAATTAAAAGAATTATACAGGTTCATGACTGACCACCTAAA
>NC_089761.1:47214272-47216772 GCF_040412425.1 Macrobrachium rosenbergii | reverse complement strand
ACTGTATATATATATATGTGTGTGCGTGTATTATACACACACATATATATATATATATACACATATATATATATATATATATATATATATATATATATATATATATGTGTGTGTGTGTGTGTGTGTGTGTGTGTGTGTGTATGAAAAGTATCAATGTGGCAATGATGAGTTATCTGTCTTTTCTCACTGGCCAAGTCCCCTTAGGCAAAAAGCCTTAGTGTTAAAAGAGACTTTAGATATAATAAACTGAATTGTTTTCTGTTCTGAAACAGAGTGAATTTAAAAGTGTGTAAAACCCAAGAATTCATGTTAAAAATCGTTGAAAATGTGGGTCTGGTCCAGCCATTTATATTATATGCGACTCGAAGCTTGATAATAGCGAAAAGGGGGATTTGGTTGCCGCAATTCTATTGAAACGAATAATAGCTATTTTGCAATTAATTTTATTTTTCAGGTCCTCGCCATAATCTCACTTCGTTTATGCGTATTCATACAGAGCATGTCCAAGAGTATTTTTATCAGATGTGGTAAAAGTGAAATTGCGAGGCATTTTGGAATATTCGTGTTATGAATATGATATTACTTAAGGATTACCCCCTTCACGGATTTTATTTGATGAATTTTAGCCGCTTTCATTTCTCTTTATCCTCTTCTTCCTGAATTCCCATCCCGGGCAACTTCTCTTGTACTGTAGGTCAGGTCTTCTTGTTTCCATATCTACTTCTTCGTTGATTTTGGTTGTTCCTCCCGTCCTCTTCATGCTCCTAGACCATCACACGTTTTGAGATCACAATCAGTTTTCCAGCCTCCGAACACCACATCTCTCAGTTACTCCCTCATTCATAATGCTGTTCTCCACTCCAGTCGTGAATCTCAACATTTTATAGTTGTAACATTTCAGCATCTCTTTTTTTGGTAACTCCACGTGTCTTTGCTGCGCTTAGAAACGCGGGTCACATACAGGTTTTTTCTTCTTCTCACCAGTCGAGTACTTTTATTGCTCTTTATAATTCAGCAGGTCTCTTTTCAAGATGTCTAGACTGTTATTGCTCTGTTGCAAATGCACTCCTGATACCGTCCCTACAATCCAGTATGTCCCTGAAGTAACAGAAATTTTCTTCTTTTTCCAAGGCGTGCTTCTCTTCCATAACAAGGTTGTTCTTTTGTGTCATTTCACCGATAGCTCTTGTCTGTCATTCAAAATCCCAGTGTCCAGTATCTCCAGTGGTTGTTACGCCAGATAACTTACTATCATATAATAAATCCTAGATGGCCAGATTTCTCAAGGTGCACCTTTTCGTGTGTGCTTTATCTCCATTCACGATAATCTTGGTTGTGCTAGCCTTTGTTTTCTGTTCTCTCATGTTCTTTCTACTATTCAGTTTTTTCTTTTTCAGCATTCTTAAGACTAGTGCCCCTGAGTCCGCTGCCAAGAGGAGGTCATCTATTTACAGAAGCTCCACGGGTGCCCTTTCACCCCTCCTGCTTTCTTCATTGTAACTTTTCTCCTTTGTGCACCATTATTCCATTTTAACCTGTTTTGAGAATGAGAGAACTAAGGTACCGCATACATACAGTCATTCATATATAGAGGTGAACATGCACATTTAAATACAGTTACGCAAATATTGTGTGTAACCAAATTCTTGTTGATATAAGACCAATATTAATAAACGTGTAGTGTATGTGATAATTGCGTAAACGCGGAGTACACTTCTTCTCCGACCCCAGTTGAACGTGGCTTCAGATTTCAGTTTGAACGCACCCTCCAACTTTGGGAAAATGCATCCTTGGACTTCAATTTCCCAATACCTTTTTCCAGAATAAAAGCGTGTCGTAATTTACGCGCAAAGCGACATCTACGCGCCATTGCTCCTCAGACGAATTTCACACGCGTACGCGCGGCGATACACTAAAAAAAAAAAAACGGGAGTTACGCTTCTTTACGTACGACTTTTTCGTGCATGCGTGTGTGCTTTTTTTATGCTCGTGAATTCGATCCCCTGTAGCAGTTGCGTGGAAGGGGACGCTGGTGTGAATTTTACAGGCTCACTGCTTCATCTTGCTATGCTGCTTGAACCCCCCTCTCATGCACGCAACCACGCGTGCGCAAGTGTGCACTCATCAGTTCGAGTGCCTAGTGTCATTGCATTGTTCGGATACTTCGTCTACTCTTCCTTTCTCGCCCGTACGGGGCCAGGGCCGTCAGTGCACCTCATGCGGTGCAATGTAGGCATTACTTAAGGCAGCGTCACTTCGGCCCCTATCTGCAACTGCTTTCATTCCTTTTACTGTACCTCCGTTCATATTCTCTTTCTTCCATCGTACTGTCTACTCTCTCCTAACAATTGATTCATAGTGCAACTGCAAGGTTTTCCTCCTGTTACACCTTTCAAACTTTTACTGTTGATTTCCGTTTCAGCGCTGAATGACCTTAGTTGCCCCAGTGTTTGGCATGTATGCCTAAAATCTATAAGTCAGTCTTCCTTTCTCTGTGATT
>NC_089761.1:47194272-47209272 GCF_040412425.1 Macrobrachium rosenbergii | reverse complement strand
TATATATATATATATATATATATATATATATGTATATAGAAATCATCAACACACAATCACGTGTGGAACAGAAATAAATTTCTGACTCACGTCAGGATCGAACCCAGGTCTCTCAGGTGGAAAGCAAGGGCGTTACCCACTGGGCCCATACAAGTCTAAAAGAAGTCGGAACCTGAGAGCAACTGCACCAAAGGAATTACCTGGGCAAGCTAACTGCTTGCATACCAGCGATTTTCCCCAACTTCCCGACTCAGCAATGACCCAATGGACAACATTTCATTCGAATTATCCCTTCTGAGTGAATAAGATAGAAATCATCAACACACAATCACGTGTGGAACAGAAATAAATTTCTGACTCACGTCAGGATCGAACCCAGGTCTCTCAGGTGGAAAGCAAGGGCGTTACCCACTGGGCCATACAAGTCTAAAAGAAGTCGGAACCTGAGAGCAACTGCTGCAGGAATTACCTGGGCAAGCTAACTGCTTGCATACCAGCAAGTTCCCCAACTTCCCGACTCAGCAATGACCCAATGGACAACATTTCATTCGAATTATCCTTCTGGTGAATAAGATAGAAATCATCAACACACAATCACGTGTGGAACGAAATAAATTTCTGACTCACGTCGGGATCGAACCCAGGTCTCTCAGGTGGAAAGCAAGGCGTTACCCACTGGGCCATACAAGTCTAAAAGAAGTCGGAACCTGAGAGCAACTGCACCCAAGGAATTACCTGGGCAAGCTAACTGCTTGCATACCAGCAGTTTTCCCCAACTTCCCGACTCAGCAATGACCCAATGGACAACATTTCATTCGAATTATCCCTTCTGAGTGAATAAGATGAAATCATCAACACACAATCACGTGTGGAACAGAAATAAATTTCTGACTCACGTCGGGATCGAACCCAGGTCTCTCAGGTGGAAAGCAAGGGCGTTACCCACTGGGCCATACAAGTCTAAAAGAAGTCGGAACCTGAGAGCAACTGCACCCAAAGGAATTACCTGGGCAAGCTAACTGCTTGCATACCAGCGAGTTTTCCCCAACTTCCCGACTCAGCAATGACCCAATGGACAACATTTCATTCGAATTATCCCTTCTGAGTGAATAAGATAGAAATCATCAACACACAATCACGTGTGGAACGAAATAAATTTCTGACTCGTCAGGATCGAACCCAGGTCTCTCAGGTGGAAAGCAAGGGCGTTACCCACTGGGCCATACAAGTCTAAAGAAGTCGGAACCTGAGAGCAACTGCACCAAGGAATTACCTGGGCAAGCTAACTGCTTGCATACCAGCGAAGTTTTCCCCAACTTCCCGACTCAGCAATGACCCAATGGACAACATTTCATTCGAATTATCCCTTCTGAGTGAATAAGATGAAATCATCAACACACAATCACGTGTGGAACAGAAATAAATTTCTGACTCACGTCGGGATCGAACCCAGGTCTCTCAGGTGGAAAGCAAGGGCGTTACCCACTGGGCCATACAAGTCTAAAAAGTCGGAACCTGAGAGCAACTGCAAAGGAATTACCTGGGCAAGCTAACTGCTTGCATACCAGCAGTTTTCCCCAACTTCCCGACTCAGCAATGACCCAATGGACAACATTTCATTCTGAATTATCCCTTCTGATTGTGAATAAGATGAAATCATCAACACACAATCACGTGTGGAACGAAATGAAATTTCTGACTCACGTCGGGTTCTGAGTCGGGAATTGGGGAAAATTTCTGGTATGCAAGCAAGGGCGTTGCCCAGGTAATCCTTGTCTAGTTGCTCTCAGGTTTGACTCTTTGACTTGTATGGCCCAGTGGGTAACGCCCTTGCTTGCCACCTGAGAGACCTCAGGTTCGATCCCTGACGAGTCAGAAATTGACCCAATGTTCCACACATTTGATTGATGATCCCTATCTTATTCGAATCAGAAGGGATAATTTCAAACGTGAAATGTTGTCCATTGGGTCATTTCTGAGTCGGGAACGTTGGGGAAAACTTCGGCTGGTATGCGTTGCAGTTAGCTTGCCCAGACCCTCCTGCAGTTGCTCAGGTTCCGGAAGATTTCTTTTGACTTGTATGGCCCTTTCTTGGCTAATCCTTTGCATATTTTTCCACCTGGAGAGACCTGGTAAGGGATCGTGGAGTCTGACGTGAGTCACTGTGTGAAATTTATTTCTGTTCCACACGAGCCATTGTGCAACCACTGATAAAATTTATTCACCAGTATATGTATATATCGAATGAAATATTATATTATATAGTCGGGATATATGGGGAATATATATATATGCAATATATATATATAGGTATATTATATATGTGTGTGTGTGTTGTGTGTTTAGACTTGTATAATATATATAATTTTGCTAGAGACATTGTTTGATCATGATAGATGTAAATTATTTTATTTTTATTAATTTTACTTTTGTTTGCATGATTAGCTATCTTTTCACTTGCACTGAACAAATTGTGTCCATTGGGTCATTGCTAATTCTAGATCAGTTGTAAATCTTGTGTATTGCAAGAGCTGGACGTGGAGAGAGACAGACAGACAGACAGACACAAGCCTTTAGACTGCATGGCAACGGAAACAGAGGGAGTAACGGACAAAAATAGGGTTGACCTTTGAAAGACCTGAGAAAAGGACGAGAGAAATGAAATAGCCAGTTAAACACGGGATTGTGTGTTGATGATTTGGAACCTTATTCAATGACCAGAAGGAAACACGGGAAGTGTTGTCCATTGGGTCATTGACGTTAGTCGGGATATTTTGGGATATGGTTAGGAAGCAAGATAGGGTTGGCCCAGGTAATTCTCTCTCTCTCTCTCTCTGCTCTCAGGTTCCTCTCTCTTTAGACTTCTCTGGCCCAGTGGGTCTCTCTCTCTCTTGCTATATATATATATAGATATATATATGATATGACGTGAGTCAGAAATATGTATTTATGTATGTATATATGTAAATAAGACATATTCATTTATATCAATATATTTATATACTGTATATGCATTTGTATTATTTACATATATATATATATATATATATATATATATATATATATATATATATATATATATTGTATGAATATGTGTATGTATACTGATAGAGAGATATATGTGTGCTCGCACACGCGCACGTGTGGAGCTTTGAATTTTCTTGTATAGTTAATTTGTATGAGGAGAGAAAGCTGAAAGGTAGAGAATTAGGGACGGGTAACGCTTATAATATCAAGAAGACTCAGAGGACCGTTAAAAGAATACAAATGTGATAGAGGGATTTTATGGGCATGATTGATTGTGGCAGGAGAAAGGGTTTTTTTCAGTAAGTCTATGTGATCCATGAATGTAAACGAGTGAGAATGAAAGAGAATGTCGTAGGAGAGTTTGAATATGTGCCGGGATTGAAATGCAAAGGTCGGTGACTGAGAAGGATAATGAGGACGGAAAGTCTCGTGGAATAGTCTTTGGAAAGATAACCGTTGGAGATACATGCTTTCCAAGACGGATATCTGAAAGTATGCTTGTGAAAGAGAGAAAATGGTGATGAAAAGAAATCTCTGCATGATTTAGTTCGTACAAGGCAGGAATAAGGATAAATATAAAGTTAAGTTGGAGGAAGGGGGTACATATGCGTATGTCAAAGAAAGACAAGTGAGCTTAATAAGAAAGAGGAGAGGGTCGTAAAATAGGGAGAAAATATATTAGATATGGGCTAGGTTAAAGAATTAGCATCCGATGTATATAGCAGAATATTGACTGAGAAAGTATGATTGATGACAAAAGAATTGATAGGGAAAGAACAGTGTCGGCTTAGAGAGGGGTTTGGGTTTGTTGATCAGATTTTTAATATGAAACAGTTATATGAGAAGTTTAAAAGTAAAGGTAAAAAGTTTTATTTCGGGTACATGGACCTAAGAGAGCGTATGACCGTATCAGTATATAAGAAATGACATAAAAGAGTTGTTGAGACCAGTAATAAGTTTTTATGATAAAAGCAAAGTGAGTATATGAAAATATATCTAGATGACAAATGACCGTTTTGGTCAAATAATGAGCTTGAGAGAGAAGTTTGTTATTTCTCTTTGGCTGTTTGATTTGTAAATACAAACAGAAGTGGTGATTAGCGCATATGAAAGAATAAATCAGAGTGGTTTAAGGTGGCTTGGTCGTGTGGAAAGAATGGAGGACGATATGATGGTGAAAAGTATGCATAATTCTTAAGTGTCAGGAAGAAGGTTGAGGAAGATTTAGAAAAAGTCGGTTAAATGGCATAGAAAAGGTATTGGCACGGAAGGGCATAATATGAAGCCATTGAGAGAATGCATACGCGGTAACGGTGAATGGCCGAGTGTGTATAGGGAGTAAATTGCGCTGTTGATAAGCCTTTTGTGCAGATGTATAAAGCGGTTAATGTTCAGCCACGATTCAGAGTTGAAGTACGAATATGACATTGATCGTTATGATCTTCCAAAATGCCACTATACAGTATATATGTATGTGTGTGTCTGTGTCTGTATGTATGTATGTATGTATGCATGCATGTATGCATGCATGTATGTAAGAATGCATGCAAGTCAGAGGGACAGGGCAGACGTGACAGAATGGTAGGAGTAAGACAGAATTGCTAGAACAGAGAGAGAGAGAGAGAGAGAGAGAGAGAGAGAGAGAGAGAGAGATTGGAAGTCAGAGACGCGACAGAACGTGGGACGTCGTTAGGAGAATTGAAACTTCTGAAGCAAATATTGAATTCCCTTCAATATGAAAATGTCTCGGTAAAGTCAGCGTTTTACCTTCAGGCATCTTCGTAAAGGGTTCATTTCTCTCTTCCTGTGTTTTGTTGCGTGTAATGATATGCAGTCTGTGTGCCGGCTTTGTTGCTTGTAATGGTATGCATTCTCGGTGTGTCTCCTTTGTTGCAGGTAATGGTATGCGTTCTCTAAGTCTGCGATTTGTCGTATGCAATGGACACTTGTATTTGCTGTGATTTCTGAACCATTCTTGTTAGTTTTTTCCCATTTTGATCTTTTCCGATCACGATCTATTTTCTACGATTTCCTGTTATAAGAAAAAGACTGAAATGGGAAAGCGAAGAAAATCTATTTGTGATCAGAAAACGTCAAAATCACATTTTTCCTTTAGATGTTTCCTTTTCTAACGTTTTCTTATTTGTATACTAGTGATTTGTTTTCATTTCTTGACCGTTTTCTCTTTAAACTTTATACAAGTCTTAAGTTTTCTTCTTGGCTGTGGGAAAGCTCCCTATTTGAATGCGATGTGAAGGTGCTGATATATACTTTATATAAATGTCACGCGGGTGTTTTCAACTTTTAGCATTAATTTCAGTTTCGTATTTGATATTCGTAGTCCACCTTTAAGCGAGATATAATGTATTTATATCTCATTAACACGGTTTGTTGGCTTTCCATCCCCTCCACTGCCAAGTTTTGGAACTCTCTTCCCACTTCCGATTCCTCACTTGTACAACCGGGCTTCGAAATATCTTGCTGCATTTCCCTGACTTATAAATAACCTGCCTTGGAAAGTCTCTTATGGCTTTTGTATTTCGTATTTATATCAATCGGACCTTGGAAATCTCAGGAAAGTCTCTTATGGCTTTTGTATTTCGTATTTATATCAATCGGACCTTGGAAATCTCTTTCATCTTATGTTTTCCCTAAAGTTTTTAACTAGACTTTGGAACTCACTTCCTATTTTCGTTGTCCCTGTCTTATAATCAGTCTCTGGAGCTCTCTTCCTGATTTCGTTTTCCGTGACTGATAAACCAGTTTTTGGAATTGTCTTCCTTTTAGTTTTCTGTAGAAGAAGACTATTGAGATGGCTTTGTCTGTGCGTCCGTTCTTTTCCTGTCCGCCCTTACACCTTAAAAACTACTGAGGCTAGAGGGCTGCAAATTGGTATGTTGATCATCCGCCCCTCACTCATCAAACATTCCAAATTGAGCCCCTCTAGCCTCAGAAGTTTTTATTTTACTGAAGGTTAAAGTATGCTATAGATTTTGTCTGGCAACGCTATAAGTGCCAGCAGCACAGGCCGAATTCAACTTCGGTGGCGTCACCAGCGCATCTTCACTTGACCGCATCTGGTGAGCAACTGAGCGCTGCCCGGTCATGGCTGAGAGTTTCATACTGCAGCAAATCAAAGGCTCATAATGATGTCAGTCGAAGACATTTACAACAAAAGGGGCTTTTTTTAATTTCTATTTGGTCAGCCTAGGAACACAGGCCACCACTGGGCCGTGTCTGAAAGTTTCATGAGCCGCAGTTGCGAGTTTCATGGGCCGTGACTGAGAGTTTCATACAGTATTATATGCTGTACAGAAAACTCGATTGCGGCGAAGAAACTTCGGCGCATTTTTACTTGTTTTTATTTTCCATGAGTTTTATGACCAGAATTTGGAACTCTCTCCCTACTCTTGTTTCATGACATATAACCAGAATATGAACTTTTCCTGCTTCCGCTTTCTCTGTCACTTATAACCAGGCCTTTGAGCTTCATTCTTGATTCCGTTTTCCGTGTCTTGTAGCCAGGCTTGGGAACTCTCTTCTTCCGTTTTCCCAAGATTATAATCTTTGATGTTCGGAGAGGAAACGTTCTCGCTGTCGTAGGGGTTGTTTACGAAGTACAAACACGCCTTGTTTAAGAAGTATAACTTCTGTGTCCCTTTGGTCTCGTCATAAATTAAGTATTGACCCTGGAGCCATATTTTGTTGTAGCTTTGACATTTTGTCTGAATATTCCTGATATTTTATTCTTTTTCATGGATTCTAAACAAAACCGCTCGTATTTCTTATCGTGATATAAATTGAGATTTCCCCATATTGTTGTAACTTTATCTACTAGAATCATGTTTTTACTAGAAGATGCAAGATGAGCGAAGGTTACGAAAGCGATCTTGGTGTTGCCGAGAGAGATTTGGAGAGAGATTCTCCTTGACGAAATTTTTGCTTGTTAATTATTTTTCAGACAAAGGTAAGAGGTCTTTATTCCCAACAAGTTTGTCAGACTTCTGCTGCCTAAGTGTGAATATACTGTTCTGGAAATGTTTTCTCTCTTCTCTCTCTCTCTCTCTCTCTCTCTCTCTCTCTCTCTCTCTCTCTCTCTCTCTCTGCATCAATGACCCAGTTGTCACGATGCCAGATAACTCAAAATCATTCTCTCTCTCTCTCTCTCTCTCTCTCTCTCTCTCTCTCTCTCTCTCTCTCTCTCTCTCTCTCTCTCACATGCACGTGTATGCAGAGAGTAAGGCCAGGATTTCACTTGAGAGACATAAGTACCGAAATATAGAGTAAGAGTATCCATAAAAATTCAAATAAATCATAAACCAGAAACATCTCGAGTATGTACTGTACAAGGAAGCGAAGCTTCATCCGGACACAGGTGTCGTCATCATCCCGTGTTACTGCTGCAACTGTTGCAACCTGGACTGTCCTTGCATTGCCAGTTCCGGAGATCATGATTTTAGATAAGGATGTAGAAGGAAGGTTACGAATATTCTGAATATTTTTAGTACTGAGGGAATTGAGGAACTCTTGAAACGAGTTTTCCCACCCACTAGTTACTCCATTTTGAGAAGGTAGTCAGTATGTATTTTGAATTCCTATCTCGCGTCCGTATTAAGAAGATTAGTTTCTGAGTAGGTCGTAATTTAGAAAATCTTATCAAAATTGGCCCTGTCCTAATTAAGGGGACCCAGCGTCAAATGTACCTACTTTAACTGTAATGCTGACTTTATATAATCATATAAATCTCTTAATAGATTGTTACAGTAATTTTTCATCCTTGTTTAGCGGCTTTCTTAAAAGTAATGTATATTGACTAAAAAAAACTTTGATAATTGTTGTAGACGTGGCTAAATCGAACAATCCGTAAATAAAAACGTCTCAACTTTGTTTCATGGGAACATTGCCACATAAAAATTGGGTATTTTGTTTATCATACAATTTTGTGACAACTTTTTTTCATCTCCAGAATTTAATCCTTACGATTTAGACTGTTTTCTCCATTGAGTACTAATTCATTTGGATTTAAATGACTTCGCTCACATTTTGTTTGCCGCTGCTGAGAGACAACATATCTTGAATATATCTGAAACTTTAAATTTTAAACACACATTTTGTTCTATTGTTTTCCTGTATAAACTTTAATCAGTTCCCATAAGTATAAATCTTTTGTATTATTTATTCTCGTTTCTTGTAACGACAGTTTCATTATTATGGTTACACATACTGTATATTATACACATATTTCGTTACACATTCTGTAAAGTGGGATCAGTCATTGTATTAGTTTACCGATATTTATTTCTTATTTTCCTTTCCTTATTTTAGTATATTCATCACGCTGATTTTATGAAATCTGCATATAACTTACACATCGTATTACTAACGTTCTGATTTTAATGATATTCCAGTGTAAAACTGAATATATTGCCGTGTACATCTTTGTCTTAGCGACCTTTCCAGATTTTCAGTATAGATTGCTCATCCCAGGACAGTAAATAATTAAATAAATGACTGAATGTGTTTTCATCGGAAAGTTCTCGCATGTGACATTTATTGCAGTTGTTTAGGCTAAAATAATAACATTTTTAATAAGAGTATTCATTGTAAAGGTCGACGATGATTTTAATATAAGGATAGTAAGACATAAATGAAGTATTATTATTATTATTATTATTAAAATGTTTCATAAACATTGTTGAATTATTGATTTTGTTATTATTACAGAATTGTTTAACCAAAGCTCTGTTGAATTCTTGATGTTTTTATCATTTTTGCTGATCAGTTGTTCATATGCAGAACAAACCTGGGTCTTATGGATAATTCTTCTAGCGCCGGCTGGAAGAATTATCCATAATATAAGACCGCAGTTTTGTTAGCTATGAAAAATACAAATTGAGTAATATTTTTGTCGTTTTAATAAAGCTTCAGTAGGTTATTCATTCTGTATTGCTATTGAATGTTTTGAACCTCCAACAAAATTATTAAAATTGAATAGATTAAGTTTAACTTGAAACTTACAGCATTCTTGCATAAGAAAGCGGTTTCAACAACGTGGCTCATGCAACGTCTCTCTCTCTCTCTCTCTCTCTCTCTCTCTCTCTCTCTCTCTCTCTCTCTCTCTCTCTCTCTCTCACCGTCGGCATATCAAATTCGCAAGGTGATGTTCATGTGTTGTTTATGTGTCAAATGGCGCATTAAACCCGGATTGACCTTACCACGCTCGGATGAAACGTCTTCAGGCACTGGATTGTCTCTCAGTTTACAACTTGGGGGGATTGCACTGTCTCTCAGGGTTTATCGTGGTGCATTGTGTTGTCTCCCATTATGTATTTTGGAGCTTGTTTTACTTTCGTTGGTTGTTCTTATTGTTAATCGTGAAACATTATGTTGTGTCTTGTCACTACTTTGGCTCTCAGTATTATTCGTTCAAATTTGTAGAGGTTCTCATTATTAAGGTTACTTAGTTTTTTGTGGTACTCAGTATTAATCTTGTAGATTTCTGCAGGCTCTCAGTATTGATCTTGCTGCATTTTTTCTTGTCTCATTATTGATCTTCTGAAAGCATTGTGTAACATAATTTCATTTATGTTTTTTTCAGCTTTCTGTTGCGTTTCTTTATTAATATTAAAGGCTGGTAGTCTCTCAGTGTTAATTATGAAGTACTTGTCTTTCATTATTAGTCGTGAGTATTGATTACAAAGTACCTTATTGTCTCATAATTAATCATGAAGCAGTAATGCTTCGTATCATGCTCATATTACCGAACTTTCAGTTTCGTATTTTCCTTTAGTATTTATGTGATGTTTATGTCTTGTCTCTCGGCATTTGAATGCTGTAACGTCCCATTCCTCTAGCATATCAAGATCAGCTTGATTAACGATCTTTAATTATTTAATAAAATAATATGATTCACGGTAAGCGAGGGAAAGAGTATTTATAGAGCGATGGTTGAACCCCGATTTAGGCCGAACTATTTTCTTGAAATGTGGTATTTTTAGGGTTAATCGTTATCCTATGGTTCAATGGGCACGTGCGCGCGTGCGGGCGTGGAGAACCCACTAATGTTATTATTATATTACTTCCTTTTGATCTGGAAGTGGTTCTCTTCATTCCTCTACGACTCGAGTCGAGTGGGAGAACGTGTTCCGGACACGGTTTTCCATTTACATCTTAGTTCTTTGTCTTTCTTCCCCTTTTTTTTTTATCTTTTTATTATTGTTTCGTTTTACTTGTCTCCGCTTGTTATATTTTGTTCTGTTGTATATATTTGTTTATTTTATTACTCTTCCGATTGGCAGGTCACTTCTTGTATTCTTTTCTTTTTTATTTTTCTCCACTTGTCATTGTTTCGGTGCTTTTCGTTTGCCTTTTATCTGTTGCGATTCCTACTTTATTCATTATCTTCCTTTAATTGTCTTTATTATGTTCATTTTTGTATTGCTCCACACATCTTTGTAAGCCGTGAAAATAAAGTATGAAAGTGAAAGAGCGATATGAGCTCCGTAGGATTACTCTTTGTCTTTCGCTTCTTCTTGATCTCTTTTTATGCGTGATGCATCCGAAAAGGAAAGGCAACCTTATCGCTCTCTCCAAAGAAAATGAAAGTGATGTTCCCGAGTGCAGCGTATAGAAAACGGGAATTGCTGCTTGGTAATTTTTTTTATAGAAAACGGGAGTTTCCGCTTGGTGATTGTTATTTACATACGAGATGCGACTGTGAGATATCCAAATCGAATCGAAATACAGTAATAAGTAAACAGAGTTATCGATAATCTTAATAGTGGTTTTATCTATTTATTCATTTATTGTTTCTTTTTTAATAAATGGTATCTCTTATTTCTGTATTTCCCTTTACCTCCTCTTACTTCTTCCTCATGAACACCAGATTCTTTATAAGCTTGAGTTTCAAGTCAGTGGCCCCTTTGGGCTTGTTCTGTATGAATAGGGCTCATCTTCTGCGTAATAATAATAATAATAATAATAATAATAATTCCCTCGCAGAGGTATTATTCAAGCTTGATATTGATGGCCGAAAGCTGCCACTTGCAGACTGCAAACAGATTTTTATATCACTCATCTTCCGTCCTCTTTGTTGGAGGACACCGCCTACAGTGGAAGTCGAATCTAATTGCAGCGACCCCCAGCGATACCATTTCCCCATTGTTTCCCTTCGGAGAGGTAATAATGAACAAAGGAGAGGGAAAAAAAATCCATGTCCCTCGGCTAAATCATTCAGTACGTGACAGGCGAAAGTGGTCCTGGGAGGACATTATTGCTGCCACCACCGGTGATGAAGCTTCGGCGGTGTCGTAACACGAAATGTTGTCACACAGCGGATCTTACAACCTCGCAGCCCCCCCTCCCCCTCTCCCACTCCTCCCTGTTATCTTGAGAAATAGGAAGAGAGGGGGAAGGGTCTTGCGTGCGCTCATATTTATGTGTATGTATATACATATACTGTATATTATATATATATATATATATATATATATATATATATATATATATATATATATATATTATATGTACATGTGTGTGTGTTGTGAACTGCACTGTATATATATATATATATATATATATATATATATATATATATATATATATATATATATATATATATATATATATATATGTGTGTGTGTGTGTGTGTGTGTGTGTGTGTGTGTGTGTGTTTGTGAATTCTGCACCGTATATATTGAAGTATATATTAGAAGAGCTAGTGATATATAATCTTTTTTGCTTTCGTATGTCATCTCTTCGTTTGTTTAATCACATAAATAAATATTAGAAATGCTCAAAGCATGTAATCTCGTTTCCAGTTCGTTGCATGTTTGGATAAGAAATTATCGAAAGAACTAATGACTTTTAATCTGTAGAATGATTTTTATTTATTCTTTTTTCGATTCATTAACTTATAATCCTTGAGGGAGATTATCGCTTGTAATCTCTCGCTTATTTGTATTTTCTTTTTTCGAATATATTTATTTGAGTGAGTGGAAAAGAAGATAAACTTTCGTGGTCTAATTATGCAAGCTTCACTGGCTTTAAGTAAATACAGAGATATTTGTGTATGCTGGGTTTTCATGGTTCAGTGGACTCCATTGTATGTACAGTAGAATGGCTGTACAGTATCTCTTAGATATTTTTTTTTTTTTTTGCTGATGTCCCGTTGCAGTTTCATGAGAGAGAGAGAGAGAGAGAGAGAGAGAGAGAGAGTTGTTTTATTCATCCTAGAGAAACTACTATTAATATTTACAAAACTGTCGCTTGATCATTTTCGTTGAGAGAAAGAGAGAGAAAGAGAAAGAGATGCTTTTTTCATCCTAGAGAAACTGCTGTTGATATTTACAAAACATTTCGCATGAGCATTTTCCAAAGAGAGAGAGAGAGAGAGAGAGAGAGAGAGAGAGAGAGAGAGAGAGAGAGAGAGAGAGAGAGATTTCCTCTAATTATCATGGAGAAACTACTTAAATATTTATGAAACACTTCAGTAGAGCAATTTGACAGAGTGCAAGAGATGCTTCAAATTATACGTCACAGAGAGAAACAAACAGTATTTATAAAAACATTTCACGCGAACAGTTCCACAGAGAGAAAGAAGACCGAGTCAGGCAAAACGGACGCAAGTTTAACCGCCGAGTCATCGTTTTGCTTGTTCAGCATTTTCGCCTCCAATAATTGTTTGAAGAGTTCGTAGAAATGTTGAGCTCTCTCTCTCTCTCTCTCTCTCTCTCTCTCTCTCTCTCTCTCTCAGAGATTGCTGAAGTTCAGTCTCGAAGTCATAATTAGATTCTCTCTCTCTCTCTCTCTCTCTCTCTCTCTCTCTCTCTCTCTCTCTCTCTCTCTCTCTCTCTCTCGGAGATTACTGAAGTTCAGTTTCGAAATCAATAGATTTTATCTCTCTCTCTCTCTCTCTCTCTCTCTCTCTCTCTCTCTCTCTCTCTCTCTCTCTCTCTCTCTCTCTCACGCCTTATATGCAACTTTACTCGACAATAAGATCATCGTAACACTATAAATATTGGACTTTGGAGGATTGTAAGCAATCTCTCAGAAATGCATTAAAATCACGTCTGTGCCATTTCGCTTTTTATGGCAAGAAAACCCGAGTTTGCCTAGTGGATTTAACCCGAAAATGTTGGAATGTTGAGTGGAAAAAATTCTTGGTGGATTCATAAGATTCTCTCACGGAATGTGATATATATATATATATATATATATATATATATATATATATATATATATATATATATATATATGTATATATATATATATATGTATATATATAATAATTCTGCTTATAAGAATGTTGAACGTACTATACATACTGTATGTATCATGTATGTTGCGCACATTTGTTTATGCGAACGTACGTGGTCAAAACATTTTAATTTTTAATAACTCTTGGGTAAGGCTGGTTGTAGTCTTCCCTTGTCGTATTAAGGGAAGGCGGAAGATAAGGGAAGGAACAAAAGGAGAGAAAAAATGTAAGAAAGTTTGAAAAAGCAAGAGAAAGGGACAACCAACGCAGGAATGCAGGTTCGAGCATCTCTCTCTCTCTCTCTCTCTCTCTCTCTCTCTCCCCCCGTTGATTTAGCCTTCGCCGGAAAGTCGGCCGAAGGACCTGAGGGCGCGAAGTGATTGCATAATGAAGGAGCGTAATTTACAAGAATTTCAGTGGAACCCACGCCTACGAATTCATTCGGATTGGAAAGCTCCTGCTGCTGCTGCCAAGTTTGCCTCGTTTTCATCGCGATGAATCTTGGATGTCTTCATTTAGGCAGCACGTTCCATTAAAAGCATGCTATGTAATGGTTGTGATATATATATATATATATATATATATATATATATATATATATATATATATATATATATATATATATATATACATGTATATCATATTTATATATTTATATATATATATGCATATATGTATGTATGTCTGTATTTATGTTTGTATATGTGCATGCATATATGTTGAATGTAAGACAATAAATATCTTTCTTATAAAACTCTCTATCTCTCTCTCTCTCTCTCTCTCTCTCTCTCTCTATATATATATATATATATATATATATATATATATATATATATATGTAGAGAGAGAGAGAGAGGATCCGTTAGTCCGGTGGAAGGACGCATATCTCCTTAGCTAGAGGTCCAGAGTCGGTTCCTACGTTGAAGCAAAACGCGTTTGGCAAGTTTTGTTTAATATTGTTGCCCTGTTGACACAAGCTGTGAATCAGGTATCTGGTACCTATATATATATATATATATATATATATATATATATATATATATATATATATATATATATATATATATATATATATATATATATATATACTTTTTGTAATCGTACTTTTGTATAAATGTCTAACCAGAAAGGATTGATAAATTCCAATGAAATTGAATAAAAATATTATGTGCTGTTATATTTAGCAGAATGCTAAATGGCCTTTAGCACTTGTATTGACCGAATGTCGTCATATTTAATACCGGTATATTTTTTTAGCACACAACTGCATCTATTTATAACCAAAAAATTACTGCTTTTTGTAATTATAAATAAGCTTAAATTTCTCTTTTACCTTTTTTGGAAATTGCAAAGCAAGCTAAAAGCCACTTTGATTTCAGCAGTTTCCCCCAAGGTGGTTTCTTAGCGTTTAGGAATGTGTTTGAATAATTGTCTTCAAAACCCCTGGAATTACCTAATTAATTTAATTTGTTGCTTAAGGTGATGCAGCAATAGTCAGGTCTTTCTGGGTTAATGGCATACATATTTTGCTGGAAGAGGTCGTTACATCTTAATGGCGAAATGTCCTTGAGAGTCGAGCTGCGAGATTGGGTTTTTTGTTTCATTTGTATTTTTGGGTCCGTTTTGTTCTAGTGATGTTACTAATGAGATCTAGAGAAGAGTTTTGGTTCATTGTTTGTGCTAAACTGCATTGTTGCGGAATTATGTTTTTATAC
>NC_089761.1:47184272-47189272 GCF_040412425.1 Macrobrachium rosenbergii | reverse complement strand
GTATGTATTTATGTGTATATAAGCCACAAATATCGTTTGGTACCGATATAAGAACAATGATAAACAGTCGACTGTGAACTCTGTTGTATTTTGGTTTAATTTATTCCCAAGATACAGTGAATTCAAAATTAAACAGTATTCTTGGTTTGATGCATATACAGTACATATATATATATATATATATATATATATATATATATATATATATATATATATATATATATATATATATATATAGATATTTACACACAGATATATATATATAGATATTTATACACAGATATATATATATACATTATATATATATATATATATATACATATATATATATATACTATATACTATATATGTACACATATATATTTACATATATATGTATATATGTGTGTGTGTGTGTACACACACACAAATGTGCACTGAAATTTATATGAAAGTGGACTCTTGGATAGATAAATATATACAAGACCGCTACAAGCATGTTGAATGCGCCCTAAAGTTAAATTTGTAGGAATTAGTTTGAGAAAGTGAAAGGAAATATAAGAGTAACCGAAATATTTAGGTGTATCATTTCATCGTGATAATAAAGAACTAACTCAACAGACATATACAGAGAAAGAGAGAGAAGGAAAGAGTCAAAGGCAAAGGTTTCGAGGAAAAGAAATTCATGCAAACGCACCATGATCCTCCTTTCATCATTCGCAAGCAATCAAAGGCAGTTGTCATGAAAAGCCACGTGATTAGAGAGATGGCGTCACAAGCACTGGTGGTCGAGTATGTCGTGTGTGTCATTAAAGTCTTAGTCGGCAAAATCCTCCGGCTCGCTACCGATCATGTCTGTTTACATGTTTTTATCTATGGCCCTTTTTCGTTTCAGGAAAAAATATGTTGGTAATGGTAATTTTTGTGCGTTTTTTTTTTTTTTCTCTGATTTATCGAGGTCACTGCATGGTTGGCCGACCGTTATTATTTCCCATGCACTCGCACTTATTATTATATATATATATATATATATATATATATATATATATATATATATATATATATATATATATATATATATATATGTGTGTGTGTATGTATGTATATATATATATATATATATATATATATATATATATATATATAATAAATAAATATGTATGTATATTATAATGTCTTTTTTTACGGTACTCAAAAAGCAATGTTCTGTAAAATTTAAAAACCTCATAAAACACGACAGTAGTGTTTTATGGACCTCTGAGATACTACACACACACATGCATATATATATATATATATATATATATATATATATATATATATATATATATATATATATATATATATATATATATATATATATATATTATATATATATATGTATATATATATAATTAAGATTTTTGGTTTCCTTATGTACTTGTTGAGCTGTGTATTACCAAAGTCATCTTTTTTTATTGTAGCCAAATTCTTTCTTTGGTTGTTGGTAGTTATTGCCATTTCTTTCACTGCCTACACAATTAAGATTATTCTGGTTTATTGCTTTTTACGATAATATTAATTTTGGATTGGCTTTCATCAATGAGGCTGCTCCATTTACCTGTGATATGAAAGCTCTTTTTATTCTGTTTCACAGTTATTTGGCTTTGTGTTGTTTATTAATATTGTTCAGTTTGTTAACCGTAAAAATTTGTAAATGTTCAGGATCTATGCCATTAATGTGCTCAATACTTGTTATGTTATTTTGCTGTCACTGTGTTCTCTATTAATTGCACATGTTCACTGACGGTGTTCTCTCTTCCAGTTGTTGAAAATACTGGTAAATTTAGTATTGTATATGTTAAAGTATTATTGCTTTTATTTTTCTGTACAAGAAACTGTTGAGATGGCTTTTTCTCTCCGTCCGCACTTTTTCTGTCCGTTCTTAGATCTTAAAAACTACTAAGGCTAGAGGGCTGCAAATTGGTATGTTGTCATCCACCTTACTATCATCAGAAATGCCAAATTGCAGCCCTCTAGCCTCAGCGGTTTTTATTTTATTTAAAGCTAAAGTTAGCCATAATCGTGTGCGTCTAGCAACTATACGACGGTAGCCGAAAGCTTCATGGGCCGCGGCTCATACAGAAAACTCGATTGCGCCGAAGAAACTAAGGGGCATTTTTTACTTGTCTATTTATTTATCGTTCATTGTTTCTTATTTTAGTTTTCATTATTCGTTAGCTCATTCTCTTTTATTGCGCTTATTGTTGGTTCCTTTTGTTTATTATTATTGGCGTTCAGTATTTCCTTATTTTACTCGTTCTCCTTGCCAGAGATTTGCATCCCCATACTCGCTCCGGGTAGCAAGAAACCAGAGCCTGAAAATTAAAAAAAAAAAAAAAAAATGTAAAAAATTAATTGCTGCAGCACCCGTTAATCACATTGGAGGCAGGGGGGAGAGGAGTTTGGTATGGATAGATGGGGGGCGGTGGGCGTCTTCTTGGAGAAGACTTTTCTTCTAAAAATTGACCAAGAAAATAGATTTTTTTGAAAGATAACTTTTCTGTCCGACCGCGATAATTATTACTGAAAGTTTGTAGTATCATTTTTGTTATTTTTTAGTAATGATAGTAGTGATGACGGTATTGGTAATGATATTGATAAAGTTGATGGTATTGATGGTGGTTAAGTAATAATAATAATAATAACAATAATAATAATAATGATAATAATAATAATTATAATAATAATAATAATAATAATAATAATAATAATGAAAATGAGTAGAAGAAATGCAACGATAGTAAACGCATTCTCTTTTACTTATGTTATTTGTGTATTTCTGCATTTATTATCATTCAGCGGTTCAGTTTCTGATATTGAGAAGAAGAAGAAGAAAACGTTGAGCTCAAAATTAAATCACTTATAACCAAAGAGTAATTAGGAAAAAACAGCGGGATTCTCAAATGAAACACTCGTATCATCTATTCCAATAAAAAAAATCATTAATAACCGGACTTCAGCTTCATCTTGATATTGGTAATGATTATATTTATGTTGAAATACTTCAGACTTGCCGTTCCGCTTGGTTGTGTTATCATCAAAAGCGCTCTCTCTCTCTCTCTCTCTCTCTCTCTCCTTTCCAAGTACAGCCTGATTTATCAGAAGAATAATCACAATAATCTAACGTTTGAACGTAGAATAATTATAAATCAAAGCTTGACATAAATTAGGAAAGTGTGTGACAATTGATGTAATCAATTTATCTCATATGTAAGTGGTTTATTAAACTGTTAATCATTATCATCTCTCTCTCTCTCTCTCTCTCTCTCTCTCTCTCTCTCTCTCTCTCTCTCTCTCTCTCTCTCTCTTATCGAAGTCCACTTTGGAAACCCTCTTGTTAGCCACTGAGGGTTGAACGTCCACAAAATCATTGTCTTTAATAATTCTAACGTGATGGCGCGTATTTCAGTATCCTTTAACGCTACTATCATTTATTCTCGTTTTTGCTTTTACCTTTCGCCATAATCATTATCATATTCATCATTATATTTCATGAAGTTCCTGTGATCATTTCGCCATTACCACCATAATTTTCATCATTACATTATTATAGTTGATAATGTTCCTGTTACATTTCGCCATTAACCTTATAATTTTCAGTATTGTTGCTAACGGTGTTTTATCACCGACTACAGTAACTTCACCGCTCTTTTAAGTATTATTCAAAGCCCAGTAGCTTTTACGTAACTTTGATACCTGTCTCTCTCTCCCTTCCTCACATCTCACTTTCTCTTTCACTCTTAATCGCAGCGGCATTACGTGAAATCTGAGATAGCTATAATCGTGACGCGGTCACGTAACTTGACGCCTCTTGTCACGGAACGTTACTTTATCGTTTCGGGATTCCGCCTCTCTCTCTCTCTCTCTCTCTCTCTCTCTCTCTCTCTCTCTCTCTCTCTTGGCTTTTCAATACAGATTCAGGTGGATTAGGCATCACCACCTTCATTTATTGAGTAAAAGGCAGGTGCAGGATTTGTCAGAGAGAGAGAGAGAGAGAGAGAGAGAGAGAGAGAGAGAGAGAGAGAGATTGGCATAGTTCCAAATAGTTACAGATGTGATTGCTACGAAAAATTATGTAGAATATAAGCAGTAGGAATAATAGTTATTATTGATGACATATTTAATATAAATACTGACTTTTGAATTCTGGGAAAGTAAATGGCTCTCAAATTTTTACCAAAGTATTCCTTTATAAAGTATTTTATGTATGTTTTCATTACATGGTACCATTCAGATATAGTCTGATAATGCTTTTAAATTTTGTACACTTTACTCCGACAAAAAAAAAAAAATCAGGAGTGCGCAAATAACGCCGTTTAAGCAGCGTGAAATCACTGTGAAAGCGAAATCATCCTCTCTCCCTCTCTGCACACTCACATAGATGCATATATATATATATATATATATATATATATATATATATATATATATATATATATATATATATATATATATATATATATATATATGTATTCATTTATTTATATAATATATATACATATGTATGTATGTATATAATATTATATATATACATATATATCTATAGACAAATAGATAGATAGATAGGTAGATAGATAGAAAGAGATACTGCAAGTATAAGTTTATGTATATACAGTGAACAGTAAGGATGTAAACATCTTTTTATTGTTTTATATATATAGATAGATATATATATATATATATATATATATATATATAGATAGATAGATAGTGCAAGCATACATGTATGTATATGCCATGAATAATCAGTACGTAAACACAGATTTCTTTTCATTGTCATTAGTAAGAAGACCGAGTGGGTGAAATGCCTTCCTTTAGTAGAATCCTTACTACTAAATAAAGAAAGAAAATTGCTTAAAAAGAGACAGTTATGTAGAGAAACGATTACATCTCCCTACATTCACATTTCGTGCTGAAGTGATGCGTGAATTGAACCTTCCGTAAACAAATATATATTTCGCATTAATTATATTACCATA
>NC_089761.1:47159272-47179272 GCF_040412425.1 Macrobrachium rosenbergii | reverse complement strand
TATAGACTACACAATATGCAAGATATAAGCAAAATATAATACTTTCATAAAACAATCTTTGACATATATCCCAATTTAGACAAATATGAATATTGGAATTTTACTCAACAACCAGGCTGAGCCAGAAAAACGAATTGTAAGGAGAACTGAAAAAACCCTGTATAAGATTAATTCGTTGAAAACTATTATTATTATTATTATTATTATTATTATTATTATTATTATTATTATTATTATTATTATTATTATTATTATTATTATATGTCTACGACCCCTTTCTCATGCCTATCTCGTTTCCACGGAAGTAATCAGCATGATCTTTGGTATTGACGCTTTTGCTGTATTTGCTGGTGATCTACGTTTATAGTTACGTAAAGCAAACTACCGGAAAAAGTAGTTCAAGGTATTTGTTATACATTTGTTATGTATGTGAATTTTTGCCCTTTCCTTCTGCGCATCATATCAAGAGAATTAAAGTGCAAGTTTGAGGAGGATATAGTGTACGATCTAGCGAGTAAAAAATTGAATTGTGTTTGGGAGTATAAATGAGAGTTTCTTAAAGAAGACAGGATATTCCCTTCTCTCTCTCTCTCTCTCTCTCTCTCTCTCTCTCTCTCTCTCTCTCTCTCTCTCTCTCTCTCTCTCTCTCTCTCTCTCTCTCTCTCTCTGATATCCAATTTCCTGTCACTTATGACTTATACTCTTCGTTTTTCTCGGATATATCTTCCTCTTCCTGTCTCTCTTGGGTTTCCATCAATACGGCAGTATTTTTCTTATGGAATTTTCTTGATAGTTTTATATTATCGTCATGTCTGTGTTTAGAAGTTTTACTCGTGAGTGCTTGAATATCTGTAGTTTCTCCAAGTTTAGATTTAAAGGAGCGCTTTATATATTTTTTTATTTTATTTTTTTAAGTAAGCCAAATTTGAAGGGTACTTTATGAGATTTCTGGTTGACACTCGCGAATTTTTCAAGTAGTCTTGTTAAATATTAATTAACATTCTTAAAGCTGATAAGGAGAGGAAAATGATACAGTTATTAGCTTTTAAATACTTGGTTGATTAGGCAGGGAGGACACCCAATTGCTGAAAGAGTACAGAGCTTCAGGATTCCCTCTCGCCAGAGACTTAGGAATTTTCGATTTTTATGACATTTTTGTAATATTCCTCGTTCTTTTAGATATTAAAAACGCTAAGTAAAGGTTCATGTAGCCTTCATTAAATCTTAGCGTTTTTCGATAAAAAAAAAATATAAATTAGCTCTAGATTAAGATACGATTTGGAAAGTGGAAAAGAAACTGCAATGCCTTTTAGAGGGATGAATGGGAGTTTCTGGAAGCCAGGATATTCGTTCCTCTCTCTCTCTCTCTCTCTCTCTCTCTCTCTCTCTCGTATCCAATTTCCCGTCATTTATAGCTTCTGTATCTCCCCCCCCTCCTCGTCCTCCTCCTCCTCCTCCTTATACAAGCCAGGTCTCTATCAACGCAGAAAACTAGATTTTGCTTATGGAATTTTCAGGAGGAAATACGACTTTTTTTTTTTACCGTAGAAAACTTTGGTCTTTTCCCACACCTGTTTCGTTCAGTAAGAATAAACGAAGATCATTACAGGCAATGCATTATGTTTGTACACGTTGACAGACGTGATCAAGCCCAATGTGTTGCGCGAATATTTTGTTTAGAGGCTGATTTACTGTATATATATATATATATATATATATATATATATATATATATATATATATATATATATATATATATATATATATATATATATATATATATATATATATATATATATATATATATATATATATAGATAGAGAGAGAGAGAGAGAGAGAGAGAGAGAGAGAGAGACAGAGAGAGAGAGACAGAGAGAGGCCTTTGTAAGAGCTGTTTTTTTGTAGTGAGGTTGATAAAATTTTGTTTCTATAATGTTTTAGTGATAGATAGAGAGAGAGAGAGAGAGAGAGAGAGAGAGAGAGAGAGAGAGAGAGAGAGAGAGAGAGAGAGAGAGAGAGAGAGAGAGAGACTTTATAAGAGCTGTTTTTTTGTAGAGATGTTGATAAAGTTTTGTTTCTATAATGTTTTAGAGAGAGAGAGAGAGAGAGAGAGAGAGAGAGAGAGAGAGAGAGAGAGAGAGAGAGAGAGAGAGGGCAATGTCTTCATAATGAAGTATTTATTCGAGAGAAGTAAATATTTTTACAATGACTTATAACCAAAAAGAGAGAGAGAGAGAGAGAGAGAGAGAGAGAGAGAGAGAGAGAGAGAGAGAGAGAGAGAGAGAGAAGCATGTTACTTACCGTCCCTTAACTCGGACAACGCACCTTTCATTTTGCATACTTATATGGGGCCAGTGGTCACTGATATTGACCTCTGGCTGGATGACGACAAGTCTAACGTTGAAATTATTGCTCGAAGAATATCGCTCACCGTTGTTATACATAGAAAATGAATATACAACTGCAAAGTGTGCGATCATATATATATATATATATATATATATACATATATTATGTGTGTGTGTTGTTGTTGTTATATATATGTGTGTATATATGTATACACACACACACGCACATTATGTGTGTGTGTGTTGTTGTTATATATATATATATATATATATATATATATACACACATATATATATATATACACATATATATATATATATATATATATATATATATATATATATATATATATATATATATATATATATATATATACACATATACACAGGTGTGTGTTTGTATATTATAATCAGGAACTAAGGTAATTTTGGATGGAGCTTAACTTTCCCACTGTTAAATAATATAAAGAAATAGACTTTTGGTATGATGTGCATTTGTAATCAAGCCAGATATAAATATATAATAGCATGTGTTGGTAATCATTCCGGTTATAGATATGAACGAATTGCTGATGCGTTTGTAATCACGCTGATGTTTAGAAAAAGCCTATTTGTAATTACGCTGATTATGAATACGTTGCTATATAAAAGTAATTCCCCTAATTTGTGTACGCGATTAGGTGCCTTTATATCCGAGATAATTACATCGCGACGTCAATTAAGCTATACGTTACAGGCATTCATTCGGATCCCATCGCCCCCCCTGTAAACTAAACGCTTGTGCGGGTGATGGGTTTAGAATTTTAGCCGAGTGATATAATAAGTTTAGAATTTTAAACATTTGATTCGCTTTTTGAATTTTAGTTGGTTAATGTTCGTTTGATATCTGTCTTCTTTCGGAAGTTTGGAAATTCAGTTTTTAGTTTTCTGTAAAAGAAAACTATTGTGCTGGCTTTGTCTGTCCGTCCGCCCTCAGATCTTAAAAACTTCCAAATTGCAGCCCTCTAGTCTCAGTAGTTTTTATTTTATTTAAAGTTAGCCATAATCGTGCATCAGGCAACGATATAGAACAGGCCACCACCGGGCCGTGGTTAAAGATTCAAGGGCCTTGGCTCATACAGCATTATACCGAGATCACCGAAAGATAAATCTGTTTTCGGTGGCCTTGATTATACGCTGTACAGAAAACTCGATTGCGCCAAAGAAACTTCGGCGCATTTTTTACTTGTTATATATGCAAAACATTTAGTTCATTAAAATATGTTTAGAAGGTAAGCTTACGAAGATATGTTTAGAACTTTATTCATTGATGTCTCTATGGCGCCAGTTCGATGATATGTGTTTTAATTTTATTCTTTTTCCTTGATTCTTTGGTTTATGGGGAGCAAATTTATACTTGAAATGCTTGGTTTTGTGACCACTTTTGTGATTTTTTTTTTAATCCACAGATCTCATGTTTTATACTAACTGGAATTCTATGGTAACATCATGTAAAGTACTTCTTTAACGTAATTTTTTATGGTTGAGTTTTTGTTTAGCTATATTGTCTTTTGCGGCGTTTTATTTGTTTAACGTATGATTTTAGCATTTTTCATTCTGATTAAATACACTTTATTTTCATGAGAAATTATTATTTGTTGTTCAAGTCTGTATTTTTCGTGAGAAATTATTAATTGTTGTTCAAATATGTGATGTTTTATGTAATGTGGTTGATTTATGTTTTCCTTTCGGGAATTGATCTTATCAGATGTATTCATGCAGTCAATAAAGTTTTTTCCTTAATGTAGAAGAGACTCGTTAAAGAATAATGTTCAATTTTAGACTCTCTCTTTGGAATTTGAGTGACAAATATTTGAACTCTTTTCAAGAGAGAGAGAGAGAGAGAGAGAGAGAGAGAGAGAGAGAGATAGAGAGAGAGAGAGAATGGGATATCTGTACTGATTCATCGTTTGAATTCTGTTAAGGTTCGTGATAGTAGGTTCCTGCGATATGAATGCATAACATTATTATATAGAAGTATTGTAATTAACCGTAACTCAGTTTGCTCGCATTTTGTGAACAGTGCAGGTAAAGTCAGTGATTAATTAGAGTACGTATATTCTTGACAGTGTGAGTGAGAAGTAGAAGAGGAACACAGCAAAGCCCAAAATCGTTCAACTACAATAACTTTGCAGGCGAAGAATGACCAACGGCTTCCTTAGACTTCAATCTCAGATGGCTGCATCTCTCCACTTTCAGTGAGACGCCGCCACCTGTGCATTTGCACCTCTCGTTAACACTGAATTATGAAGGAATATCATTTCCATTTATCGTAGTTGAAAACGCAAATGGATGCACACCCTTACACATAAAATATACGTTTCCATACTGGAGTAAGGGATTTTTTTTTCTTATTTGTAGAATCTAGCGCTTTGGTAGGCCCCAAATATATATATATATATATATATATATATATATATATATATATATATATATATATATATATATATATATATACATATATATATATATATATATATATATATATATACACACACACAGTATATATATATGTGTATATATAAATGTATATACATACATATATTTATATATAAATATATATATATATATATATATATATATATATATATATATATATATATATATATATATAATATATATATATATATATATAAATATATAATATGGATTCTGGTATATAGTAAGAAACGGTCGACATAAATACTTTAAGAGTGAAGTCTGAGGGAGAGAGAGAGAATAAGGGAGGAGGACTAGTAACACTATCCCACACATGCTGCAATAAAAGCTAGCACATTTGAAATTTTTTTTATTTTTTTTATACTGCAATACTTTATTGAGAGTGCTGTTTAGATTATTTTTTAAAAATTCCAAACATGGAAGCGAATTAGATTTCTGGAATGTTCTAGCTAAATGTTAAGGGACAAAAACCAAGAAGTTATTTGAGGCTGTCTCTAGAGGTTCGAGGAATTTGACGTAAAAAAAAAAAGGTAACACCAGTAACTGGACTGGTTGATAACTTGCGGTATAGAAAAAAAAAAAGGTCACTACAACGCTAGACATTAAGTAGTACAATAAGCAGATTGATATTTTAAACAAAAAACAAAAATGTAGAGAAAGCAAAGCATGCATAAAGCTGTTAAAAATGCATATAAATGAGTAAACTGGTCGTGATTATTATAACACCACAATAAAACCCATGTAGATTACTGAATAAAGTGATTTGTAGTAATAATGGTAATAATATTAATATTAATACTGATAGTAATAATAATAACAGAGTTATTTAAAATCTCTTTAATATTATTAAGGTAAAAGTTAAAAAAGTAGATAAATGAGTAATTATCAAGAACACCCTTAAAACCCAAAACGGACACCATACCAGTTAAATTTAATAAAACGTCTGGTTGAACAGAGTAATAAATAATAAGTGGACGAACGCTGGCCAAATGCCTTTCATATTCACGAGCAAAGGTCACTTGTTCTGACATTTGAATTGGCCTTATGACTTTTCTCAGCTGGCCGCGTTCATAACAGTAATATGATCATAATTGTGGATGCGAATTTCTAATTGTCAGCATTAATTTTGTTATTATTGCATTATAGTTTAACGAGACCACTAAGTTATGTTTCGAGATTCATATAAGTGATGTGAGTGGGGTTGGACAGCTGAGTGGGAAGTGAACGAAGGAAAAGCTTTGATAATGGTAGGGATGAAAATGGGGATTTTGATTTTTGCCAATTAGAAATTTTAGGCAGAGATAATTATCAGAAAATTTGTTAATGATGATTTTGATAAGGGCAGAACTGAACCAAGATAATAAGTATCCAAAAGCAAATAAAGTGTAATATTACCATTAATGATGATGATGTTCACTACAGACCAAGATTTAATAGTGAAACGGCGAACAAAGACCAGGATTATTATTTAGCAAAGGTGAGAAAAAGTAATATTGTTGATAGGATGAAAACTGTGGCCAAAAATAATAGTATTATTGATGACGATGACGGCAAATGCCGACCAGGTTCCTATGAGCGAAGGCTTAATGATCCGATCGCCACTGAAGGTTGCAGCCAAATGCATCAGATTCGTGAGTTTTTGCCACTCGCTGACATTTAGGGCCTTTGTTGATCGTTCTTGTTTTTTTTTCTAAGCCCCGAGAATTCATCGTTTAAAATAAGAGTGAGCATGATGATTGTTCTCTATCCTTCTTTCTTTCTCTCGACGCTTAGTAAGAAGAGTTGGTCACTTCTCCGCCAGTTTATTCTTAACTCTCTCTCTCTCTCTCGTTCCTACTCTTAGTAAGAAGAGATGGTCACTTCTCCGCCAGTTTATTCCTAATTCTCTCTCTCTCTCTCTCTCTCTCTCTCTCTCTCTCTCTCTCTCTCTCTCTCTTTCTACTCTTAGTAAGAAGAGATGGTCACTTCTCCTTGCTCTCTCTCTCTCTCTCTCTCTCTCTCAGTTTATTCTCTCTCTCTCTCTCTCGTCTCTCTCTCTCGTTATACTCTTAAGTAAGAAGAGATGGTCACTTCTCCGCCAGTTTATTCTTAACTCTCTCTCTCTCTCTCTCTCTCTCTCTCTCTCTCTCTCTCTCTCTCTCTCTCTCTCTCTCTCGTTCTCTCTTAGTAAAAGAGATCTCTCCAGTTCCTCTACTCTTAGTAAGAGAGAGATATTCTTAACTCTCTCTCTCTCTCCTCGTTCCTACCAGTTTATTCTAATTCTCTCTCTCTCTCTCTCTCTCTCTCTCTCTCTCTCTCTCTCTCTCTCTCTCTCTCTCTCTCTCTCTCTCTCTCTCTCTTTCGTTCCTACTCTTAGTAAGAAGAGATGGTCACTTCTCCGCCAGTTTATTCTTAACTCTCTCTCTCTCTCTCTCTCTCTCTCTCTCTCTCTCTCTCTCTCTCTCTCTCTCTCTCTCGTTCCTACTCTTAGTAAGAAGAGATGGTCACTTCTCCGCCAGTTTATTCTTAACTCTCTCTCTCTCGTTCCTACTCTTAGTAAGAAGAGATGGTCACTTCTCCGCCAGTTTATTCTTAACTCTCTCTCTCTCGTTCCTACTCTTAGTAAGAAGAGATGGTCACTTCTCCTCTAACTCTCTCTCTCTCGTTCCTACTCTTAGTAAGAAGAGATGGTCACTTCTCCGCAGTTTATTCCAGTTTCTCTCTCTCTCTCTCTCTCTCTCTCGTTCCTACTCGTTTAGTAAGAAGAAGAAGAGATGGTCTCTCTCTCTCTCTCTCTCTCTCCTTCTCCGCCAGTTTATTCTCTCTCTCTCTCTCTCTCTCTCTCTCTCTCTCTCTCTCTCTCTCTCTCTCTCTCGTTCCTACTCTTAGTAAGAAGAGATGGTCACTTCTCCGCCAGTTTATTCCTAATTCTCTCTCTCTCTCTCTCTCTCTCTCTCTCTCTCTCTCTCTCTCTCTCTCTCTCTCTTTCCCAGCCCGGGCCGTTGTCTGGTCGCTTAGATTCGTTCAGACTCTACTAGATAATATTCACATGTTCTCCCTGAAAATATGAGTTACATCATGTTGCAGTGGAAGTGTTGACTTCATTTTTTGTTTATGTGTAATTGTTTTTACGTTATGTTTCCCGTTGTATTTTGACAAAGCATAAGTATAAAATAAGTATTAAAAAGTTTAAAAGTATAAAAAGTATAAAAGTATAAATATAGATAAGCATAAGATTATTCTTTAGACCTTGAATTATAACAAATAAACGACTTAAATGTTTATTTGATCGTTTGCATATGTATGTATGTGTATGATGTATGTTTGTATGCATAGATAGTAGATAGGCAGACAGAAAGATAGAATGTGCTGGTCACTGTTACCAGATATGTATATATGTTTGAAAGCTACAGTGTCCACTTCATTTCTCGAATACATTGCTCTTGTATGGATACTCGTGATCCGAAATAAAGTTTATTACAAATATAAGTAGAAAGGCAGAACAAATACTATTTCTAATGCTACTGCTACTATTACTATTGCTGTTACATTGTTTTCTTAGATTCTGATTGTTTTCTAGGAACAAATAGCTAATATGCTTTTATTCTTTTTTCTCATTTTTATATCAAATATGGTAATTAACACAGACTCTCATCTCTCTTATATTAAATAACATAGAATTATGTAACTATTGACTAGCATCTATTTAACAAATGCAAAATATAGATACGTGCATATTGTTTGTTTTTATGTACATTTCGTATATATTGAAACCGATGTTCGTCACTGATACCTTTGAGATACAAATTAAGGAACAGAAAGAAAAAAGAATAATAAAAAAAGCACATCACTTGCTTATTCATCGACACAAATCAGAATCCAGGCAAATAAAAAGAAGGAAGGGAAGACCCACAAAAAAAAAGTTAACAAATCTATAAAAAAAAAAGTGGGGATGGGAAAACTTCATAACTTCCACGTCTAACCTTTAATGTCAACGCAATTCCAAACCGAGTTTCCGCTCGGAAAATTTGCTTTCCAGACTTTCTTTGCGCGTCAGAGGTCTCACTTTGCCATGCAAATATTTATTTGCATTTTTTGCCAGGCACTTAATATTTTTTTTTTTCGGCGTCCCATTTCCATTTTTTTTTTTTTTTTTTACGGTGTTCGGTTGCGATTACCGGCGACGTGACCGGTGGCACGTAAAGCGTGTGTGTGTGTGTGTGTGTGTGTGTGTGTGGTGGGGGTGGGTGTGGGTGTATTTGTTTCAAATGTTTATTTCTGCATTGCTTCCAGCCATCTGTTTTTTTTTTTTTTTTTTTTTTGCATGACGAACTTTTTTTTTATCATTGTAATTTTATGCTCATAAACGTGACCCATAGGAACCTACAGTGGTTTCTTGAATAATCATATTCATTCATTTAAATTTATGTATTGTTTGTTAAAACCGCCCCCCCCCAAAATCAAATTCCTTGGTGCTAAATAGCATGCCTCTTGGTCATCTCTGGATGATTTGCGATTATCTGCTTGCAGTTTCTTGAGTTACTTCATTTTCCCTATTTTACGAGATGTGATATTTTTTCTTACAATGTCTGTAAATTTTAGAGGACGCTCATGACCGTGACCCAGGGTCATCTCTTGGGGCTTTTGCAGCAAGTAGAGCGAGGCTTTGGCTGAAGGAAGGGGATTGCTCTGGGTTTTCATCGGCCTTTGGGGGATTTAGCGGTGGGATTTCTCCATCAAGAGGATAGATGGAAACACGTATTAAACACACATATATGTATATATATATATATATATATATATATATATATATATATATATATATATATATATATATATATATATATATATATATATATATAAAATCAACACATAGTCACGCGTGGAAAAGAAATGAATCTCTGAAAAATCAGGATCGAACCCATTTATAGATTCAAGTTGGTAGCGCCCTTGCCTTTCAATTGAAAGACCTGAGTTCGATCCCGTTGTGAGTCAGAAATTCATATAGGCTATATGTATATATATATATACCTTCTATATATATATATATATATATATATATATATATATATATATATATATACATACATATATACACACATATATGTACAAGTATGTAATGTGCGTAATTGTTAACGAGCTCATAAACCCACAGAGTAAGTGGATCGTAATATTAATTATATTATAAAAAAATCAAACACATCACTCTTTCTTATCTCCCAGTGACAAAACAACGAACGAACAGGTAAAAAAAATGTTTGTGGGTGTAAGCTTCATATTTTTTTTTTTTTGCAACTAAATTATTTCCATTTCTGATGGCCTTTTCATATTATTCTGTATTATCTGATTTTGTAATGTTTGTCACGTAAACCGATATCCGTGATTTTTCGTCGTAACCTGCAGTCTGCAATGAATTGTTTGCGTTTATACAAACCCAATTTGTCCGTCACACAAGACTAGTTTCTCTTTCGTTTCCTGTGGTTATAATGAAAGTTTCTCATGACCAAATCATCAAACCACAAATTTTCGTGTTTTTCAAGCTCAACAGATCTCTCTCTCTCTCTCTCTCTCTCTCTCTCTCTCTCTCTCTCTCTCTCTCTCTCTCTCTCTCTCTCTCTCTGCACACACACACACACATATATATATATAGTCGAAAATGAAAAAAAACAATAAACCTTTGTTGCTATGAGCGTACAAAAATATTAATGAAATGTAGGTCTTTTTACTACTATAAGTAATCCATATTACTCTCTCTCTCTCTCTCTCTCTCTCTCTCTCTCTCTCTCTCTCTCTCTCTCTCTCTCTCTCTACACACACACACATATATATAGTCGAAAATGAAAAAAACAATAAACCTTTGTTTCTATGAGCGTACAAAAATATTAATGAAATCTAGGTCTTTTTACTACTATAAGTAATCCATATTATTCTCTCTCTCTCTCTCTCTCTCTCTCTCTCTCTCTCTCTCTCTCTCTCTCTCTCTCTCTCTCTCTCTCTCTATATATATATATATATATATATATATATATATATATATATATATATATATACATATATATTACAAAATAGTAAAAACAATAAATTTATGTTGCTATGAGTGTACGAAAAAAATTGGTGAAATCCAGATCTTTTTACTATACTATAAGTAATCCACATTATACTCTCTCTCTCTCTCTCTCTCTCTCTCTCTCTCTCTCTCTCTCTCTCTCTCTCTCTCTCTCTCTCTCTCTCTGAAGCACTCATGAACGTGACCCAGGGTCAGCCGTGGGGGCTTTTAAAGTAAGTAGAGCGAGGCTTTAGCTCCAGAAGAGGGATTACACTGGGTTTGCATCGGCCTTTTGCGGGATTAGATACAGGACAATGTTGTCGGGATTAAGTCCGTCAGGAGGAGAGAGAAAAGCTGCGATGTAATTTTGTTACATTTTTGCGATTTTTTATGTATTTTTAATTGTATGTACGTGTGTATATACTGTATATACATACATATATACAGTATATATATATATATATATATATATATATATATATATATATATATATATATATATACTGTATATATATGTGTATGTATATGTGTGTAAGTGCCTGCTGCCGCTGTTTTATTATATACAGACTTAAGTTATAGTTATGTTTGGATTATATGATATATATATATATATATATATATATATATATATATATATATATATATATATGTGTGTGTGTGTGTGTGTGTGTGTGTGTGTGTGTGTATGTATGTATGTATGTATGTATGTATGTATGTATGTATGTATATATAAGTATATATATTAATGAATGAATGAAGACGAAATTCCTGACCATTTTCTCTAAAACATTGGCAGTGGGAGTTTATATTATTATACGTGAGAGAGAGAGAAGAGAGAGAGAGAGAGAGAGATATCTCCATCCTTCAATGGAAGTGCTATTATGTCGAGTCCAGATGGACTATTTATCAAGCCAGTCGAAACGAATTTCTCAAAGGTTTGATAATAAAACTGGGGAGTGGCTGAAGGTTTGTAGTCGACAGACTGAAATTGCTTCTTAACCTTCGTTCCCATTGGATCCCATCGCCATAACAGAGGATTAATTTGTTAAATATTAAGACTACACCAGTTATAAAAGCACTATGGCTCTGTCGAGTACTACTGCTCATGGTGTCTGCGTAAGTTATGTCTTATTACCGTACCCGTTGCGGAGCGTCCATGCAAGGAGAGAAATTAGGACTGTTTTGATATGAACCCGTGGTATAATAAAAATCAGCTGATTAAAATTGCAGTGACTTGAGTATACGCTAATTCTCTCTCTCTCTCTCTCTCTCTCTCTCTCTCTCTCTCTCTCTCTCTCTCTCTCCTTAAACAAAGAGGTTTGTTATCTAGTACAGTAACCTATTTCTAATTTACATGCAGTCACAAAGAAGTTTTTCACTTATTCGAGGCAATAATATTATTTATGAGTAGACATTTTAGCCACTCATTCGTCTTACTTTCAAATAGGCAAGAAAGTATACCCAGGATCCAGAGAAGTCTCTGGATACTGGGTATACCCACTAATTCTTACGTACACTTTTCAAGTAATGAAATATTTACACGAATCTTGAATAATCTCGTATTTATGGAGTCAAGATTTTTTCGCTCGTCATGCTCTCATGTGAAGTGACTGAAGATTCATTGCTAAATCATCTGTTTTTATCGGGATGCAGAGAACTATTTAGTTAATCATCGAAATTTCACTTCCGTCGACGAAGTTGGGAGAATGTTGTGTTCACACGTGTTTGTCCGTGAGTGTGTTGAGGTGACTGTTAGCAGGATATCCCAAGAACGGTAGAACGGATCTTGATGAAACTTTGCAGGTGCATTCATTAGGTAACCTTCTTGTGTGGAGTAACTTCTGAGATAAAGCTACTTAAGTTTGAACCTTGTTGGTACTGAATCCATTTCACGCCATTATGGAAAATAGGGATTGGGGATAGATTAAATTCTTCATAACTGATCGCATATTTATGGAACACCTTACATATTGGTAAATAATAAGGATAATTCCCAAATAATGAAGTTTACCAAGTTTGGCATTTAAAGGTCAAACGTCAAAGTGCGAGTCATAGTCTGTAATATTCAGTGGTCAAGGTCACTGTTAAACTTCATACTTTGTATATAACAAAGGAACTGTGAGCGACTTGAAGAAGGTATGTGCTGTACTGAATATTCTTATCTTTATTAAACGTCGTACGATTGATTCGTCCCTAGTTTAACAAACTGGCGTAAGCTATTTTTCCCCATTCTGAGAGAATGGGTTTGAAAGATTTTGACATTATTCAGATTCTTTAAATAGCTCATCTTTTGAGGACATTTGGTCTGAAAACGTGACAACACAGACAGCTGAAATTTTGGTACGTTACAGAGTATCAAAACCTGAGTCACGTGGGCTGGAAAACTCAAGAACTGGGTTACGCTGTTTCGTCAAAACAAGGGCGTAGTGACCCACACATCACGCCTTCTTTGTGATTGAAGATTTTTTTTTATTTATTCTCTTTGTATTCTAGATCAAATGCTGGGTTACATATGTCCAATGACAGCTCGTCTCATATTGAAACGGTAATCCTTAACTGTTTCTTGCTCGGTTAGAAGCTCAGTCTTCCGTGCACAACAATTTCCTGGATTGAATTTGGGTCCACCGGTACCCGCAGTACTTATCATCTTGTCCGTTGTTCTCGGCTTCTTCGTCGAACCTTGATGCAAATACTTCGTACTATAAATCTCCATCCTATTTAGGTATAGATTTCTAAGACGTATTTCTGCATAACACTATAGAAACTATTTGATGAAGAAAACGGTTTTATTTCAAGTTTTCATTTCGTTGTTATTGAAACGCCTGGGTGGAATTCAGTATCGGCCATGATTATTTTCATTCTTACGGTTGATATGGCTTTAGATCCCCGCCGTGACCACTGGCTCAAAACGGATCTCTGTCCAAGGCTGCGTTTAAATAGTGGCAGGCAGATATTGCCTTTATTGGAGAACGTAATACGATCTCCCTTACGTTTATAAGTAGTCAGCTGATTTTAAATTGAAGACCGGTGACTTTTTGATCTCACAGTGAGTCAGAAAAATCTAAATTGCCTTGCCGCTGTGTATTCGCTATTGTGGCCGGGCACATTTTGGGTACGCGGGTACAGTATGTATAATGATGCAATAATACTGATAGCTGTTCTGTGTGTCTAAATTATGGGTATTAGGAAGTTTGATGAGGGTGCTTAATGGAACTTGAAGTTTTTCCGGCAATTAAGACCATTTTTCTTGCTCTTATGTATATTTGTTCGCAAAATGCCTCTGAAATTAGCGATGGATTTCACCGAAATCTTTCCGTGAGGTGAAGTATGGGTCAAGGAAGAATTGAATGGGTTTTGTCTTTGAAGTGCTGCTTTCCTACTTTTTCCGTTCTCGCTCCCGTTCTTTCTCTTTCTCTTTCTTCTCTCTTTTAAGGGATACGGGCCGTTGGATGAGGTGAGAGTTCTCGTGAATGCTCTCTGATTTGCATATTATTAGTCCAAGTTCAAAGATTATTGCCACATGTATTCATTGATCTTCTGTCATGCATTCAGACCTTAAATATATTGTATGCGATAACTGCAGCGAATCTTACTGTCATCATTCCGTAGAGATTGGATTTTACAATCTAGAGATGAAATCTTACCTTTACAATATTTTGTTTAGATTGATTGGCAAGGTTATAACTGCAGCTTGAACTTACAGAAACTATTCGTCAAAGTCGGATATGTATTTACATGGAAAAAGAGTAAATATTTATATAGAAAAATATTTTTTTCTTCATATAAATTTTTCGTACGTAATTCATTCATTCATTTTCATATATACTTGGAAGTGCCCCAAACCGCATTATACAAATAGGAAGGCGACCCTTAAGTCGGGTTAATTGGCGCTGCAAAGTTTGTTTGTTTGTTTTTCTTTGTGATATCCCTGAAGTGCCTTCTCGAATGCGTGTTTACTTGCGGGTGTAATTTTTTTTTTTTTTTTTTTTTTGGTAATGTAAACATACTCTTGTTTATTCGAGTATCTGTAAGTTTTCTTAGTGAAATTCAGTGTTGGTAACAACAAGAATTACGATTTAAATGGCTTCATTATTGTTATTTATGTTATTGTTGTTGCTAATGGTAATGGGGACTTTTGTTGTTTTTGTCGTGTTGCTACTAATAACAGCCTTTGTAAATTAAACCAAAATGGCGTTATTAAATCGTTCAGTCTTTGTATCCATCCTCTGCATTTTCATATTTTCATAAACTGTTTCATCTCTCTCTCTCTCTCTCTCTCTCTCTCTCTCTCTCTCTCTCTCTCTCTCTCTCTCTCTCTCTCTCTCTCTATATATATATATATATATATATATATATATATATATATATATATATATATATATATATATATATATATATAGGCAGTCATTATATAATATAGAAAATGGTAAAAACAAGAAACCATTGTCGCAATGACTGTACGAAAATAATGGTGAAATCAGCGTGTTTTTGCTACTATAAATAATACACATTATTCTCTCTTATCTCTCTCTCTCTCTCTCTCTCTCTCTCTCTCTCTCTCTCTCTCTCAGTTATTCATTTGTACCTGAAGTCAGTTTATTTACAAATAAAAAGTTATATATATATAGGCTATATGGATATAAAAGAGAACTTTTATTACTATGAATGAAGAGTCCCTCTCTCTCTCTCTCTCTCTCTCTCTCTCTCTCTCTCTCTCTCTCTCTCTCTCTCTCTCTCTCTCCAAATCCCCCTCATTTACATGAAAAAGCGTACCAGAAATACACGTAAAGGAAGAAGGATTTTGGACCCCTTTGCGTGTAAGCTGGCAAAGGAAGATTAATCGCCGATATTCTCTACAGAATAATATATACAGTATATACCTGGGCTTGTATGCCTATGAGCTATTTTTGTGGATTGGGGGGTTTTACGGGTCGTTGCATTTGTTCATTGAATTGATTTCTAGGATTATCTGTGATTGTGTGTTTTTCCTTTCTTATGTTTATGAGGTGGAGTTGGAGTTAGTGAAAAATAGGTATCTTGACTTTTGTGTATGCGAGGTTGGGAACTTGTTCTGATTGGTTTGTTTTATATTTGATCCCTGGAGAGGTTTTTGAAGGTTTGTTTACAAGTGTGTGTGTGCGTGTGTGTTTTACTGTAGAACCAACTCCAGTCTTAATCAGTTTTTTGCATGTTGTATTTTTATTGATTCGCTTTTAACTTTCGTTGAAGTTACTCTCTTGTTCCCTCTTTTCTCCTTCCTCTCACTCTTTCCCATCAGTCGTTATTTACCAACAAATATCTTTACCAAAGTGATACACCTTTCTTGCTCGGGTCTCTCTCTCTCTCTCTCCATCCCTTTCACCCTCACTTTTCCTTCCCCCATTCCTCTTCCTTCTCATCTCGACCCAGAATTCCTTTCGTCCTTTATTCGAGTCCTCCACCCATTTCCTCCGTCATCTCCTCTTCCAGCGGGAGATAAGCCTTCGAAGGCTTTTGGCTCAGTCGTGATTTCCAAGGTCCTCGGTGGTTTCATTCTTTGTTCACATACTTAGTTGGCTTTTTGGGCCTCATTGTGACTCATTGCATGAGGCCGCAGGTCACTAAGGTTGTTGGGGGCTTCAGGAAGCCTGGAATTTTGCATAGGAACCTCCATTGCGTACGGCCCTCTTCTTTTTTCCGGGTTTAGGACCAGCACCAGCGAGCAAGTTTTGTCTCTCTCTCTCTCTCTCTCTCTCTCTCTCTCTCTCTCTCTCTCTCTCTCTCTCTCTCTCTCTCTCTCTCTCTCTGCAGAGACCCTTTGATCGACGTAATTACCGTCGATAGATCACCGTGCTACCGTGAAGGTAATTGCTATGCGACTGTGTGTAATTAGTGAGGAACGCCTTCGTTGGAGCCATACTGCTGTGGTTGCCCTCAAGGATGCTGCTGTTTGTGGTGGTCGATGGGGCGCTTTCCCTCCTCTTGAACTTGAGGTTTTAATCTGTAACCGTCATTATTTTGATGACTTGATTTTTCTAATGGTATTTTTGTTTGTGTTATATTTATATATATATATATATATATATATATATATATATATATATATATATATATATATATATATATGTGTGTGTGTGTGTGTGTGTGTGTGTGTGTGTTTATGTGTTATATATACAGTATACATATATATATAATATATATATAATTATATTGCACCCAGGGACACAAAAAATTTCTCTCACACAGTGTATATATAAATATGTGTGTGTGTGTATGTGTGAAATTTTGTATGCGGATGTACGTATATTTTTTTTTCAAGCTGCAAATTGGCCCACAAGCAACTTATTGGAAAACATTTCCTTCGGTGCATTACGGGCTTGCTAGATGGATTCCTTCCTTGGCAGAGTGTTAATGAAATGATGTCCAGACACGTTCTCTTTCCTTGAAATCGGGTTGACAACGATCGTAGAATTATAAATTATTTACTTAGAGGAGTTTCTGCCTTATATCTCGCAAAGGGCAGCATTTATTCCATTATTATTATTATTATTATTATTATTATTATTATTATTATTATTATTATTATTATTATTCAGAAGATGAACCCTATTCGTATGGAACAAGCCTACAGGGGCCATTGACTTGAAAGTCAAGCTTCCAAAAAATATGGTGTTCATTAGAAAGGAGTAACAGAAGACAATAGGAAGTACAGAATGAAGAGATCACTTATTAAAATAAAAAAATATAATGAATAAAAAGATAAAAATGCAAGTAAATTATTAAAATACAAGGAGAATCGTGTTAGGGTAGTAATGCATTGCATCTTCGCTTGAACTTTTGAAGTTCCAATTTTTACATAAATAACACACATCGCCAGTAATTTTGTCCAGGTGTTGTTTTCGTGTCTCTTGCCGTTCTTTAAAATTCATTTAGTGGAAACTGACATATCCTCCCTTTTTTTCCATAGAGACGACCCTCCAGATTTTGGAGGTAATCAAGAATTTGTAAAAAGTTTCTGTGTGTGGTTTACTGGCCAACTCTTTGGTTTTAATTAATTTTAAATATATTTGTAAAGATCAACAGAGTTAAAATGTAAAATATAGTAAAGCGCTGTTTCAGAATAAATAAAACTTTTCGCTTTCATTCATTCCTGTATTATTTATGCTTCATAAATATTTACGCAATGCAGTTATATGATATTCATTTTGAGGATATATCTGTTGCTCAGTGAATTAGACACCTGAATGCTGTCAGCATAGTGGAAAAACATTTCATTTCTGGTATGAATCCAGTAATGTTATATTAGTCTGAATACGCCTCTCCATTACGAGCATTTTTGGGTTATCCTAGGCAACGCTGTTCATTTTGCAGTGTTGTTTATATATATATATATATATATATATATATATATATATATATATATATATATATATATATATATATATATATATATATATGTGTGTGTATTATATATATGACATATATATACATAAATATGTATATATATATATATATATATATATATATATATATATATATATATATATATATATATATATATATATATATATATATATATATATACACACACATGCACACAAATGAATACACAAAAACGCGCGTGGTCGTGTTATTGATGTTCCGGTCTGTGTGACATTGAATGAGCTTTTGTCTTGACGTGGGATTAATCGTGATTGTTTTGTTTCTGAAATCATACCAAGGTTCTGGGAAGGGGCCATGAGTGATTAATTTTTATTCCCTCGGGACTTTCATTCAACCGAAAATTCAACAGGAACGTAGAAAATATACATTTTGTGCTTTCGTATTTTCAAACGGTGTTTCTTGACAAAGGTTAGAATGAACTGAGATGTAATTGAATCATGTCTTTTGAAACTAACCTTGTATCAGAGGGGTATCCGACATTTATATATATTGTATTTATATATATATATATATATATGTGTGTGTGTGTGTGTGTGTGTGTGTGTGTGTGTGTGTGTGTATGTGTGTATAGTTTCACTACGAAGGGCATCGTTGTCCAAAACAAGTTCGGTCCAGGAAGAAGAGCGTGTTAGTGGCTTCTTCCCTTTTGCTATGACGAAGCCGCTTCTTAAAAAGTGACAGCTTAAATGATTCAGGAAATATAGAAGAAGTCTGAGAATTCCATATCTTGGGGCGAATGTCATGAAATATTGGTTCAACCGGTTGACCCTCGATTTCGTGACTTCCACGCTGTACCTGTGAACTGGTGAGAGAGCGGACGCGGTATGAATCTTGAGCAGAATCCCAAATTTGAAAATAGAATAAGCAGTGAGCCTGTCCGTCATTGCTTAAAATTATTCGTGAGGTATTTAATCTCTTTGGACTTTATATTTTATGGAGTATTCAAAAAATTTCGAATTATTTTTTTTAGGAAAATATTTGTAGCTGTGGATTGCTCAGGTTTTGTAATCTTTTGTTGATATTGGTAGACTGCCATCATGTGTAGTTATTTACAAGTGTTTACACTTCATTGTTTTACATGTTCGGTTGAATTTTCGAATATTTTTTTAATATTTTTATGAGTTCGTGTTCCACGTGAATTTCTCTTTTCTGAGTATTCAGCTGCCAGGTTTGCCATCTTTTGTGAAGACAGTTGAAGTTTGAAGGTAATCCTGCATTACGTTAAGAAATTAGATCCATGGTTCCTACTAGAACAGGAATGAATTTTGGGATTACAGCCTGTGGATTCCCAAGCTTTGGACTCGCTGGGGGGTGTTGCATAATTTCTGTAATTTATAATTTAAGGTGTGTAAAAATATCGAGTCGTGGGGAAGAGTTTAACCACGGTGGAACTGATAAGTAAAGTATGTTTCCAGTCATTTCCAGTCACATGAAAGACGTATTAGTGATGTTACTTACAAAATTCGTCGTGCAAGACTATTTCGGTAATTCTTAAAAAGTTAGTTTTTGACTTCCAAAGTATATTTGAAGAGCTTCAGAATTTTGAATATTCATAAGAACCCTGTTAGGTTTATGACCCTTTTAAACTGGTACCTTTGACTCTGAGTTGCCGACTTTTGTAATGGAATTGCATGGCTTAATTAGAGAAACAGAATATGAAAAAGTTGGAAAATTTCTCTAAGTTTTTTGGAATACCGGACTGTGTCTAAGTCTGTTAACCTCCATA
>NC_089761.1:47144272-47154272 GCF_040412425.1 Macrobrachium rosenbergii | reverse complement strand
TTCACTATAAACTCTCTCTCTCTCTCTCTCTCTCTCTCTCTCTCTGTTAGGGTGCATGTGATTCTCAGTCCAAGGAAGCCCCGATAATTCTTTGTAGATTCAATTTTAGTATTCCAACAAAAATCTCAAAATATCCTCTCTCTCTCTCTCTCTCTCTCTCTCTCTCTCTCTCTCTCTCTCTCTCTCTCTCTCTCTCTCTTGAATGGCGCTACACAGTTAAATGTTTGTTTTTGATAGAGTTATATTTTTTAATAGGAAATATATGCGCAAACGTATAGCAATCTCGTCTTGATATCATTGGATCGGGTATTGAATGGATATTCTCCGATCGCCCTCGATTTTTTTTTTTATTTCTTTTCTATAACCTGAATTGTTTTTTGCGAAGTTTAGGTGTCATATTTTTTAATGAATTCTTTTCCTTTCCAAACGGATTATAGACAAGCGATTTCAGATGAAAGGTTTTATTGATATAAATAGGTGTAGCACAATGAATGCTTGGTAATGCTCCTCTGAGAGAGAGAGAGAGAGAGAGAGAGAGAGAGAGAGAGAGAGAGAGAGAGAGATTAAAATCTTAGTACGATTAATACTACAGTACTATAATTTATAGTCGCTTGGCTCTTGGGCCTGATTATGACCTATTGCTGCTTGCACTAAAATGCTAATGCATGTTGTAATCAGACAACGCTTTTTTTTTTTTTCCTATTTTCATCTTCAAGGCACGAGCGTTAAGCCAGACTTCAACCCTTCCTTTTTCTAAAGGTCTGGAACCGATATTAATGTCGAAACTATCAAAATTCTTAAAATGATTGATACATTGTTGTTATTTGTATTGATGCTCAGAAACTATAAATTTGAGGGACTCAGAAATTCAGTTTTGTCTCGGTTTTATGCCGTATTTGCCTCTCTCTCTCTCTCTCTCTCTCTCTCTCTCTCTCTCTCTCTCTCTCTCTCTCTCTCTCTCTCTCTCTCTCTCTCTTTGTTAGGGTGGATGTGATTCTCAGTCCCAGGAAGCCCCTATGATTCTTCGTAGATTCAATTTTAGTATTCCAACAAAAATCTCAAAAATATCCTCTCTCTCTCTCTCTCTCTCTCTCTCTCTCTCTCTCTCTCTCTCTCTCTCTCTCTCTCTCTCTCTCTCTCTGTTTTTTATTAATAATTATGCATTTTGGGTTGGGTATTATAACATAAACAACACAACACTAAATTTTTAACTCGTGTACTGAAGTGTTGAAGGAGATGTCGTCCAGAGATTTTACTTCTAACTTAAAGACATAATTTAGCCCCACTGACTGTTCCAGAAGCAAGAACCCTTGCTGGCATAATGCCAACTCGGTCTAAAATAACAATTACTTAATTGATTTTAGAATTATTAGGAACGTTTCTTATTTATTCGTTTTACTCATTTTATAAGTCATGTTTGCGTGATTTTTTTTGTGTGTGTATAAGAATAGTACAGAAAAAATGGGCATGTATCTGATTATACATATTAAATCGGCGTGTTTATATTATATGTTTTTGTTAGTGTCTTTGTAAGAATACATACTGACACGTAGATGATCTGTGTAACACTTTTCTGGCTACACATACACGTCAAAATCACTTTTTATTATAAGAATAAGTTTCTAATTTCACCGCACAACATTCTCACGGTTTAAGCGCTTATTCAAACATACATACATACATACATACATACATACATACATACATACATACATACATACACACATACATACATACATACTGACAGACAGACAGACAGACATTCCTTTTCACGAAATCATTTGTCATCATTCACATAACTAAACCCTAGGTCCGTATATACAACCTAGACTAAACCTAACCCGCACATCGTATCGGCCGTTCGTACCAAGGCGGTCAGGTTGGTTGGTCCATTCCCAAAAGTGTCCCTTTCTCACCCCTTTCCCCTTTTCCCCATCCTCCCCCCCCCTAAAATTGTCCTTGGAATAGAAATGAGATTCCCGAATCGGAATCACGTTCCCAGATGTGGATAAAATAGTAGGTCACCGATTTATAAGGAGTTTTGTCCCCAACGGCATCTATAATCTATTAAAGAACTGGATTTAATATTTATCGTTTGGGGGAGATTTGTGTGTATGGGGATCTTATTTTTGGATTCTGCTTGTTGTCCTCGCATTTTTCGGGATTCCTTTCCTCGTTTTCTTTGTGCCTTCTTATCGATACCAATTTGTTTGTTTTTGTTTGTGTCATACTGCTGGTTCTTTGTCTTGTTATTTTCCTCTTTCAGGATATTAGTTTCTCTTGGCTTTTTCTTTTCAGCCTTATGCTGCTTCATAGATTTCTTTCATGGTTATTTTTTCTTGTCTCATGGCTTCTTTACTCAGGATTTATTTTTTACCTTCAGGATTTGTTATTCTTTCAGGATTTCTTGTGGGTTTGTCTCCTTTAAGTATCTGTTTTCGTTTGTGGTTCTTAAACATTTGCCGGGAATTTAATCACTGGTAACAACCTTCGCCACTGTGTTCTCATATTACCATATAAAAAAACTAAGGCTCATTTTTTAATTACACTTAACTTCTGAGTCGTTTTACTCTTAAACTTTATCTCTGATTGATTTTAAATCTTAAATTTCTCCTCTGGATAAGTTTTACTTTTTAGAAGTTTCTGATAAACTTCTCCTCTGGATTGATTTTCACTTAACTTCACTTCTGGGCTGATTTTCACTTAAACTTAAACTTCAGTTTTTAAAGGCTTCACTTCAACTCCATCTTACGGAAAATTTTTCACTTCAATTTTGGAAATTTTTTTTTACTTAAATTTAATGGTTGGCGCGATTTTCACTTAATCCTCTGTATTCATTTTTATTGGAACTTACTAGTTCCTCGTTGGACGAGTCGGTAGAGTTCTCGGATAGCACTCTGCTAGGCCCGAGTTCAAGTCTCCGGCCGGCTAATGAAGAATTATTGGAATTTATTTCTGGTGATAGAAATTCATTTCTCGGTATAATGTGGTTCGGGTTCCACAATAAGCTGTAGGCCCCGTTGCTAGGTAACCAGTTGGTTCTTGGCCGCGTAAAATAAGTCTAATCCTTCGGGCCAGCCCTCTCTAGGAGAGCTGTTATCAGCTCAGTGGTCAGGTTAAACTAAGGTATACTCAACTTTTATTGGAACTTACTTTTGGCGCAGATTTATCTTACTCCAGTGACGTGAGTAGGTTAGCCCACCCCTTCCTTCATCCCTCCCTTTTATCCCCTTGTTTTATCCCTTTCTTTTATTCCCTTCTTTTATCCACTTCATTTATACCCTCCTTTTATCCCATTCCTGCATGCCCTCCGTTTTCCCCCCTCCTGCATCCTATCATTTTATCCTCTTCCTTCATCCCCTCCTTTGATCCCCGTCTTTTATCCCATTCCTGCACCCCCCTCCTTTTATCCCCTTCCCTCATCCCCTCCTTTTATCCCCTTCCTGCATCCCCTCCTTTTATACCCTTCTTTTATCTCATTCCTGCATCCTCTCCTTTTATCCCCTTCCATCCCCTACTGTTATCCCCTTCCTTCAACCCCTCCTTTTATCCCCTTCCTTTATCCCTTCACTCATCACCTCCCTTCATTCCCTTCATTCGTCCTTTTCCATCCACTCCAATTATCCATCTCCTTCCCTTCCCACACCCGCTCCATTTATCCCTCTCAAGCCACTCCATTTATCCATCTCCTTCATATCCCCCGTTAATGCAGCTCCATCTCTAACCTTCCTCCATCTCCTCCATTTCTCCTCTTCCTTCCAAGGAGCCTTCCTTTCCCCCGCCCCCTCCTTTTTATAGCGACCTAGAATTCTCTTCCTTCCAAGGAGCCTTCCCCCCCCACCCCCTCCTTTTTATAGCGACCTAGAGTTCCTACCAAAGGAATAAGGAAAACGATGAAAATGGACGAAATAGATTTTTCTATTTGGGTATATTTGTGGTTTTTACCTCTCGGGAGTTTTGTAGTGTTTATATCTGAGCCTATTTGCGCTGTCCGGTAAGGGCGAATGTTCCTCTTCTCGGCGTCTCCGATGGCGGGTAAACAGATGATTCGCGTGGTAAAAGGAGCTCCCCCGGGAATATGCCTTTTCCAGCACTAATAACTCGCTTATGGAAGAAGCTCGTTTGATGTTGGTTATAACCATCTCTCTCTCTCTCTCTCTCTCTCTCTCTCTCTCTCTCTCTCTCTCTCTCTCCTTGATGTTTTGATGCAGATGATTTCATTATCTCGAATTCTATCTCATTGATAGGTAACTATTACTTTTTCAATAAAAAATTTTTGAGATGCTTTAATATGAGAATCGGGGATTACGAAAGAAGTACCCAGTAAGAGCAAGTTGCAATCTGGTTCCTTATTTACAAGGTAGTGAGACCAGAACGTTTCATTAAGAATGAGGTAATGTGACAGGCTTCTTTCCTTCAGGAGATGTACATGAACATCGGCTTGTGTAAAATATAAAGTAATATATATATATATATATATATATATATATATATATATAGATATATATATATATATATATATATATATATATATATATATATATATATATATAATGTGTGTGAGTTCTTTTTCGGGCAGAGTTTCTCTCTTTCACAATTTTTGTTGTAGGCAATCGCCTTTGTGCCATTGATTCCTTTGATGCATACTTTTTCGTATTTCCTTACTTCTGTTTTCAATAATTGTTTAAAGTTCCGGATAAGTATACAGATTCATGAAAGGCTAAGGCGTTACCAATTGACCCTCACAGGTCACAAAAGAAGTTGTAACCAAAGTACTTCTGTACTTGAGGGTTTTCCTTGGCAGGTTGCCGCCTCACTGGTAGGTCGTTCAGTTGGGTGAAATTCGCTAGTATGTTAGGCGGCAGTTTGCCCTGGAAAGGCCTCAGTTACAGAAATACTAAAGGTTCCAACGTCTTTTATGACTTGTGCGGATCAGTTGGTAGCGGCCTGGCCTTTCATTTGAGACACTGGGGTTTGATCTCAATGAGAATAAAAATTAAAAAATAAATATATTATATATATATATATATATATATATATATATATATATATATATATATATATATATATAGTGTGTATAATATTTATATATATATATATATATATATATATATATATATATATATATATGTGTGTGTGTGTGTGTGTGTGTGTGTGTGTGTGTATAAACACTCGGCTTGAATACTCCTCCACTAACTTTCAGTAAGTTACACGAGTCTTGACACGTGGTCAGACTAAAGGATTAGAAATCCACATTAGCGAAATACCCATTATTCCTTTTGCTCTGGTAATGAAAGTCAATTTACGCCTAATCCAGGAGGAGAGAGAGAGAGGAGAGAGAGAGAGAGAGAGAGAGAGAGAGAGAGAGAGAGATGATAAAGTTAAAAGAACCGAGCCAGGCTTTCGCAACGGTGCCGGAAGCGTTTCTCTCAGGTGCGGGAAAAGTGGTAGTATTTTATTCCCTTGACAAAGCTTTTAGCTTTTTTTAAGCATTCAGCTTCATTTTTAAGCTTTCAGCTTTTGCCTAACGTATTTAAACGCTACCTGAAAGGCGGTTACTTGCGAGTGCAAATGACTTAAATGAGGCCATTTGGCTCTCAAAACGCTCGTTAGAGCGAGTGGAACCCCTATTTCCACTCGCTGCTGTCTTCCTTTTTCCCACCCCCTCCCTTCCCCCCTTTCTGCCTTCCTACCTTCTTATCTGCCTCCCTCACTATTGGCCCCTCTCACCTTCCCCCTTCCCCTCCCCTTCTCACCTGAAATTCCGAAATAGAAGCAGGATATAATTGAAACAAAAGCCACTTAAAAAGGGAACAGTTCCTTTGTGCTAAGATAAAGTAATAATACATATATCTTTTTATAGCTTAATCTCCACAAGACATTTGGTTAAGAGATAGAGGTTGGCACTACCCACTTCCCCCACCACTTCTGCCCCTACCCTGTTATTCAAAGTGCCGGGCCGTGGTACCACCAGCCAGGCAAGGGAAGGGGAGGGTTGGGGGGGGGGAGGAAAGAGGCTTGTGGGGCGGTAAAGCTCCCCCTTCTTTCCTGGGCTGTCATCGCCAAGCCGCCGAGTTCTTCTGCTCCCCGCGAAGAAATTGCTTTCCCTTTCATTGCGGCTTCCGCAAGCACGCGGCGCGCATTCAAGCAAGCGAGCGATTTGTGGGTGTTTGCTTGGAGGTGACGCTAACGAATTGTTATGGCTTTGGTTATATCCGGAGGACGGAGATGGGTTTATTTCTTCCAGCGAGAGGCTGTTTATCTCCTCTTGAATTGGGCTGCTTGCATCTTCCAGTGGATGAATGGTTGCTTCTTCCGTTAAATAGCCACGCGATGCGTTCAGTGAATAACCATCTGTTTCTGTCAACAAAGAACTATTTGCTTCCATTTAACCGAGTCGTTTCTTCCAACACGAAGCTATTTACGTTTTCCGGCAAGTAGCCATTTATCTCCACAAAGTGTACTTCGTGCAACAAATCATTTTTACAATACTCCTTCTTAAAGTTATGAACAAAGAGCCAGTTCATTCTTTCAACAAGGAGCTGTGTACTTCATCCAGTAGTAAATGGTGATATGATGCTATCTCACTACAGTTTTGATCAGGATTTTGGATTGCCCAGCTAAAAGTCAAATGATGACTTCTCGAACATACAGCAAGTATATACTTTTAGTGGTGGAGGTATAAGGGAAACTGCTTATCTGTACGTATTGGCAATTGAAATAAAGGAGGAAACATTTTATATCATTAAAATTGTGTAAGTATTCGTATGGAACAGGTTTTAAAGGATATAAACCTGCTATATAAATGAAAATAAGTTTGCAATAAGACAAAATTAACAATGAATTGCAAAAGAACCAACAAATAAACAAACACTCAAGCCTTAAAAGAGGACATGGTTTTGTCCCGTTTTTCTTATTTATGACATATTCCTTTTTAGTTTTCAGAAAAGAAAACTATTGTGCCGGTTTTGTCTGTCCGTCCTCCGTACTTTTTTCTGTCCGCTCTTTTTCCGTCCGCCCTCCGATCTTAAAAACTACTGAGGCTAGAGGGCTGCAAATTGCTATGTTGATCACCTACCCTCCAATCATCAAACATACCAAATTGCAGCCCTCTAGCCTTAGTAGTTTTTATTTTATTTATGGTTATAGTTAGCCATAATCGTGCGTCTGGCAACGATATAGGCCCAGGCCACCACCGGGCCATGGTTAAAGTTTCATGGAACGCGGCTCATACAGCATTATATCGAGCCCACCGAAAGCTAGATCTATTTCCGGTGGCCTTGATTTTGCGATGTACAGAAAACTCGATTGCGCCGAAGAAACTTCGGCGCATTTTCTACTTTTTATTTTATTTGCATTCTGCTTTTCTCGGCTAAGGTGACGTTCCAAAGGCAAAGCTTCAGTCGTGCAAGTCAACTGAACTGTCCTGGCCTGCTGGTTTTACCACGTGGCCTCCCTAAGATGGTCTTCCCCTGGGGTTGGGTTTCAGTTACCCTGCTTGAGTGTACACGCCGCACACTTTCGCTTTTTATTTTGTTTTTTTATTGTCTTATCCTGTCATTCAATCTTGAGCTCATAATTTGTTTATCTTTTATTTCTTTATCTGTTGTATATCAATTCCGTTTTCTTCGCCTTCTTCCATTTTTCACTTAGCATTCAACTTAATAGAACCTTATTAAGGTAGTTCATGGTCTTGTGGCTTAATCCAATGGAAGTACATTTCCATTGATAATAATAGCATTAATAGAATTGCAAACGCAATAGAAAGATGCCCTTCCGCCTGAAATCAGTTACTGACAATAACCTCCTCTCTAAGGATTGACTGTTGCAAATCTCGTTCCTGTCATATCATGGCTTCTGTGACCGAGCGGGTACAACCTGGTGTTTCACAGGTCGGCTGTACAAATCCCCAAAGAGTACGGTCTTTGTTAGCAATGATGATGATAATAATAAGCAGTTTAATATGCCTGTGTACATATCCACGCACTCAGACACCTGCGCTTACATAGATTTCAAGCCTGTAATTCTGTTCAGGTATATTTAAGTCTTTTAAACCTCATATGAAATGTAAGTATGGTGTCACGTAACATTAATCGTTCCCTCACGCGGTCGCTCTTCTCATAAGCTGCACTCTTAGTCATTCTTCTGTAATTGCGTTTAACCGAGGCCTCGGTTAAACTGGCGTCGTTGAATCTTAGGTCATTAGCGCCGTAATATGAGCAGGAAATTTCAGAATGAATGCATTATAATCGTGCGTTCACTCAGATCCGGTAACTGAGTGAACTCAAAACTTACTTGCTAACGGAGGTCACAAGCAGGTTGGGACTGCATACGTGTGGAGCAGGAAATCACTTGCTACAAGACAGTAATCACTGGCCGCTGCCCGAGCGTCTTCGATCAGACAACAGTGACCCGGTCAAGGGCTGAACATTGTCACCCTGAAACGTTCTTTTCATTCTTTGAAGTTCTTTGAATCATTGTAACATTAAAAAAGTTTTGTAAAATTATTATTATGTAATAATAAAGATTATACATTAAATATAATCTATAAGTAATCACACAATTATACGGCCCATCTGGTTTTTGCAGTTTTGCCGACTGTCTATCGTCATAAAGCGTTCAAATTGTAGTTAGGTGAAGACAGGAACTGAACTGGTACATAAATCGAAAATATTTATTAATGTTTTATGCTTATCAGATATAATTACTTGTCTCTTAGACGTGCAAATCTACCAGATGCAAAAGCAATTCTTTGTATATTCAATGTGGTCTTCAAACTCCATATCCCTGTGAAGTACAGGCGGATAGATACATGACTACAGAGAGATTAAAATAGCATATTGATATCCCTGACGGAACCTTTAAGCTATTATTTTTATTTTTTTATCAATATTCCACTCTACTCTAAACTATTTTTCGCTAAGCCTTTTTCAATACTGCAGTCATCTTTTTCTATTGTTCATATACATTTTTTTTTAGTTTTTCTTCGTTAGTGTAATGTCACAAAAAAATAGAGACAGCGGAAAAAAAGGATTGTTGCTAAAAGAATAAAGCTTTTGCCCTCCGTAGGTTATGGAGGCAAAACAATTCTGCAGCCGCAAAAAAATGAAAGGGATAATAGAATAAAAAGAAGAAAGGAAATTCAGTACAACAATTGCTTGAGGGGAAAGTAGTTTTAGTTTATATAGCACAAGTACGGAATGCCTAGAAACAGACGGGAAAAGGAAGGAATACGCCATGAAAGGATTGCTCGGAAAAGCGCGTTTTATTTAAATGGAAATGTCTCTCCACTTTTATGTATTTTTGCGAGTGCCTTTCTGATGGGAAAAAATAACACGTTTTGTTGCACTTCGGGGATTCTGCAAACGATGGCCGCAAATGCGTCACAGGGCTTAGGTTCTGTCGCGAGAGAGAGAGAGAGAGAGAGAGAGAGAGAGAGAGAGAGAGAGAGAGAGAGATATTCTGCGTTTTTCATTTTCCGCACAGAGAGTGTGTCTACTGTAGGATTATATATTTTTCATTTTCTTTAAGGGAGAGAGAGACAGAGAGAGATTCTGCGTTTTCCGGTTTTCTTGCAGAGAATGTGTTTACTCTAGGATTGTATATTTTTCATTTTCTTCAAGGGGAGGAGAGAGAGAGAGAGAGAATATATGTACTCTCCTGTACTTTATGTATGAAAAGAGAGAGAAGTAAAATTTGAGTTGTATGCTTTTTGTCTATTGAATGGAGAGATAGCGTATAATTTTTGTATGCTTTCCATTCACTGCAAAGGAAGAAGAGAGAGAGAGAGAGAGAGAGAGAGAGAGAGAGAGAGAGAGAGAATCCAGGCTATGCTTTCTGTTTATTGTAAAGAGAGAGAGAGAGGAGAGGGGTTGGAGAGAGAGCCAGCACCGATTCATTTAAGTTTTTTATTTATAGAGAGATTTTCCAGGTTCTCTTATGCATTCCATTGTTACGGAAAGAGATAGAAAGATAATATATTCGTATATGCGTTCCATTT
>NC_089761.1:47126772-47139272 GCF_040412425.1 Macrobrachium rosenbergii | reverse complement strand
GCCGCTTTACGAATACTGATTTGTTCCATTGCTGTTCGTGTGGAAATTAAAACATATTTATGTCGTATGTTAGATGCAAAAATATTATTATTATTATTATTATTATTATTATTATTATTATTATTATTATTATTATCGGTTGTGTACCCATACCGCCAACAATATCGGCAAAATTCTTATCATTTTTACAATATATCAAGTACGTCATGCTCATCACTAGCCTAAGTTCATTGCTTTTAGAATGTTCATAAAATTAGGTAAAAAGAAATTAGGTAAAGTTGAAAATTGTTCCTTACATTGGCCCAAGATATGAATGGAAACAATTACCGTTATAATAAATAAAACGAACTTTAGTTATATGCATTTATTGTACCCATACCGTTAAAATCGGCAAAATGCTTTGCTCTCAAATGGGTGGCATAAATAGCATTAAACTTACATAATTGAGGAGGAAATTTATGAGACTTTTGCAATGTGCCAAAACAATATATACTGTATATATATATATATATATATATATATATATATATATATATATATATATATATATATATATATATATATATATATATATATATATCTCCTGTTACTCTGTTTTAGCGAATATTTTCTTTTCTGACGCAGTGGTTTTTTTCTTATTTTGGCTGTGTTCAATTCGTCATTTTGCCTTTTGTTATTTTACTTTTTTTTTATTTTAACAATGACACTCAGATGAGAAAACTAACTTTGCACAGACCGATCAAGAAAGTATAATGATCGCAAGTTCTCTATTAGAAAGTGATAAATTCTCTTTCATTGTCTTCTTGCTAGCTATGAGCAATATCACAATGACGCAGATAGCATAAAATCGTTGGAAATGCCTTTTTGTGTGTGTGTGTGTGTGTGGTTTTGCATGGTGAGAAAAACATGTCTAACAAGTTTTTAAGAAATATTTTACTTTTTTATATGAGTATGGAAAGTTTTGTGTTCGGCAAACTTCAAACCGTTATTTTTAACCTTCTGTTTTTGTTATTGTATAGTTTTTAACGTATTGCGATAATTTAAAACTTCAGTTTTAAAATAACACAAAAGTGAGTAGCTTAGTACGAAAACTAAGTTTACGTTGACTGTTCAAAGAGGAATCTAAGAAAACGTAAACGTGGTCATTCAAAGACCGGCACACTGTAGTTGAGTGTTGCAATATATATATATATATATATATATATATATATATATATATATATATATATATATATATATATATATATATATATATATATATATATATATATATATATATATATATATATATATATATATATATATATATATATATATATATATATATATATATATATATATTTTATATATATATATATATGTGTGTGTGTTTGTGTGTGTTGTGTATATATATATATATATGTATGTATGTATTACGTATGTATGTATATATATATATATATATATATATATATATATATATATATATATATAAGAAGACAAATGGTTATTTCCACGATCATCCTGTAATTGTTGAATCAAAGATGAGACTCTTCACAGAAACTTCCAACACTGTAGGTTTACATTCAGCACATCGAACTCCCTACATTGTCAAATACACTACATCAGTTACCTAAATCTAACGTGTATTCCTTCTCTCTCAAATATCAAAGCCCTTCTGTTTCAGTACCTCTTCCATTGTACGTTTTCAGAACTTTTACAGGCCTTCATTTCCTCCTTTCTCACGACGTTTCTGAATGATGCACATTTTTCAAAAACAACTTTTCATCTCAACAGCTTTAACCTTTTTCGAGATTATTATTTGTAATGTAACATTAATATTAGAGTAGTAGGAGCAGCAGCAGTAGTAACAGCGTAATCTAAATAACGTTCTGGTATTCTTTTGTTAACTAATTAATGCCGCGGTTAAAACGTACAGTTACTGCTGCGCTTGATAGCATAATTAATGTTTTCCTCCGGTGGATAGGTATGTGGCTGATGGCTCTGAAATTATTCATCAGAAATTGTATACGTATTATATCCTCACAACAACGGTTTTACGTCCAAGTCTGTTTATTTGTTTTCACACACATACGCATACACATACACATACACACACACACACACACACACACACACACATATATATATATATATATATATATATATATATATATATATATATATATATATATATATATATATATATATTTTTTTTTCATTGAAAGCAATTGCTTTTTGTAGCATCAATGATTTTTGCCAGAATCTTCATATTAGGTTTTTCTGATTCTCAGGCGTCAATCTTCGGTGAAGAACACACAAACTTCTTTGTTCCATTTATCGTTTTCTGTCACGACAGCTGTTTCTCTACTCTGTGGCATTTTCAAGTGACTACTGGTGGATGCCACAAAAGCATTTGCTTTCAATGAAAACTGTCTTAGAGAAAAACTATGCCCTAAAAGTATATACAATATATGTATATATATATATATATATATATAAATTTCTGACTCACGTTGGGATCACCCAGGTCTCTCAGGTGGAAAGAGGGCGTTACCCACTGGGCCATACAAGTCTAAAAAGTTGGAACCTTTGTACCTGGGCAAGCTAACTGCTTGCATACCATCGAGTTTTCCCCAACTTCCCGACTCAGCAATGATGATTTCTATCTTATTCACTCAGAAGGATAATTCGAATGAAATGTTGTCTATTGGGTCATTGCTGAGTCGGGAAGTTGGGGAAAACTACTGGTATGCAAGCAGTTAGCTTGCCCAGGTAATTCCTTGGGTGCAGTTGCTCTCAGGTTCCAACTTCTTTTAGACTGTATGGCAGTGGGTAACGCCCTTGCTTTCCACCTGAGAGACCTGGGTTCGATCCCCGACGTGAGTCAGAAATTTATTTCTGTTCCACACGTGATTGTGTGTTGATGATTTCTATCTTATTCACTCAGAAGGGATAATTCGAATGAAATGTTGTCTATTGGGTCATTGCTGAGTCAGGAAGTTGGGAAAACTCGCTGGTATGCAAGCAGTTAGCTTGCCCAGGTAATTCCTTGGGTGCAGTTGCTCTCAGGTTCCAACTTCTTTTAGACTTGTATGGCCCATGGGTAACGCCCTTGCTTTCCACCTGAGAGACCTGGGTTCGATCCCGACGTGAGTCAGAAATTTATTTCTGTTCCACACGTGATTGTGTGTTGATGATTTATATATATATATATATATATATATATATATATATATATATATATATATATATATATATATATATATATGAGTATATATATATTTATATATATTGTGTGTGGGTGTGCATAATGTTTGATTATACAATTACGTATATGCGTGAGAATGCATAAATGTGTCATGATGTGCTGTTATTATATTTTTTTCTTTTGCCAAGAATCTGTAAGCGTGTAGAGGTTTTTCATAAATGCTGTTAAATGTAAAACATTCCCAGTAAGGCTTTTTATGGCATTTATCACATTGTTATGTATGCATTCGTTTAATTGTTAATTTCCTGATGCTTGCAATCCACGTTGGGGGTTAGTTCAGTCAGTGCACATCATGTGATGCACTGTAGGAATTGCCTAAGGTTCTCTGCAGCGTCCCTTCGGTCCCTAGCTGCAACTCCTTTCTTCCATTTTACTGTACCTCAGTTCATATTCTTTTTTTAACATTATGCTTTCCACCCTCTCCTAACAATTAATTCATGGTGCAACTGTGAGTTTTCCTCCTGTCGTACCTTTCAAACGTTTTCACTGTCAATTTCCGTTTCAGCGCTGAATGACCTCACAGGTCCCAGCGCTTGACATCTGGCCAAAATTCTATATTCTATTCTATTCCTGATCCTTGCCATGAGCTTATGGCTTTGTTTTAAAACTATGGATTTATTTATAGGATTTTAATTATTTCGTGCAGGTGAAATATATTATGAAAATGACGACCCCCCACAAAAGCCGTGGCTCCTGTCCCTTCTCCTTTATTTGTGGATTTGTTTATTTCCCTGGGGCGACGTCCTATCGCGTAAGAAGCTTAGGGCAAATCTGTTCCCTTCCTCTCAGGCCCCCCCCCCCCTCCCCCCCCCCTCCTTTCCGCCAGCTTTCATCAGTCTCTCCCCCTTCCATTACCCCCACCTCTCTCTCTCTCTCTCTCTCTCTCTCTCTCTCTCTCTCTCTCTCTCTCTCTCTCTCTCTCTCTCTCTCTCTCTTAGGGCCCCTTCTCTTATCCTCTCTCCCCCCTTCCATTCCCTCCTTTCCCAACTCTCTCTCTCTCTCTCTCTCTCTCTCTCTCTCTCTCTCTCTCTCTCTCTCTCTCTCGCCAAAGTAATGGTTTATGTAAAGCTCCCGCAGAGTTTTATAATTTTCCCCTTCTTGGTAATGGGATGGCTGTACTGCTATACTTTTTTTTTCTTTCGCGTCTCCCTTAAGTGCGGTTAACGTTTTTCCTTCATTCTTCCCTCCATTTTTAAAGACTTTTACGCCCACCTTGTGACAGAGTTATATATAGTATGTAAGTCTTTCGCTGTATGAAATGTTTGCTATTATAAACACAAACATATTTATGTATGTATTTATATATATATATATATATATATATATATATATATATATATATATATATATATATATATATATATATATATATACTACAAATACCAGAATTCAGTGAAGTAAAGAAAGCTGTCCAGGCGTTTACTTGTACTTGTTGTTTGCAATATCTTCAGTGAACGACAGAATATTACAAAACCAGAACAGGGAACAGTAAAAATACGAATAAATCAACTTAAAACAAGTACAAGAAAAAAAGTCATAAAACACGGGAGCAGCCCTCCGGTGTAAAGGGTATAGGAGTTATTAATAAAAGAAACCAACAAAGTAATAAGCCGTAAGTCAATTACATTATGTAGACTTTTTACCAACTAATATTTTAAACGGATGAGTAAAAAATATATTTGTAAAATATATTGTACATGAATGTGCTCACACACACACAAATATATATGTGTGTGTGAGCGCATTCATGTACAATATATTTACAAACATATTTTATACCCAGACGTTCAAAATATTAGTTGGTAATATTTATATATTTATATTATATATAAATGCATATATATTTTCGTGATTCAGTTATACACACACACACACATATATATATATACAGTATATTATACATTATATATATATATATACATTATATATATACATATATATATATATATATATATATATATATATATATATATATATATATATATATATATATATAAGTATATACGTCTTACCTATGATCTAAGTCATATTTTCACAACTCAACTTTTAACAAGAAAAAAAAACGTTCAATTTGTACATCCCCTAATACTCTGAACCTTTTTTTGCCACATTCCTAAGTATAGAAGATTCTTTAATATTCCTTTTATCTTACTTTAAATCTTCACACGTTAAGACTTCTTAATAGCCTGTACCATGTTAGCCATCATTCACGTGTAATTTATTACATGTACATGCTTTTGTTTGTTTGAAAACTTGCACTAATAGTAATGGCGCAAAGAACAACAATTTATCCATTACACTGCCGTCATTTCACCGTCTTGGGCTTATAGATTAAAGCCCAAAAATGTTTACTGTGATGATGAATGGCCTCATTGTTTTGCAAGAGAGAGAGAGAGAGAGAGAGAGAGAGAGAGAGAGAGAGAGAGAGAGAGAGAGAGAGAGATGTGATAGTATGAGTGAGCTGCATCCCCATGGGAATAAGAATTAGCTCGATGTGGCTTCTTCACTTTTGAAAATGATGTGGTAGTGTATATGTTTTTGGAGAGAGGAAAAGGGAGAGTGATTATTCTTTTCCATTTCTTATATTCGCATTTATATCTATGTCGAGTATTCAAAACAGTATTACCAAGAACACGAGCATTATACATATATGTTATTCGATTTTATCTGGAAAGGCAAACGGACTGCTAAACATAGGAGCCGATTAGCCATAAGAATTCCGCTTTTTTTATTCTTAGTTTTGCCGATTTTTCACCTTTGCCCATTGCTTAAATGTAAATTCTAGTAGGTTTCAAGTATTCTGATATTCAGGAATAAGTAGATGAAAACTAATTGAATGAATGTAGAACCCACCTAATCAGAATTTTTTTTATTTGCTATATTTGTCGTTTATTTTCCCTCTCTCGGACATTTGACTTGAATGTAGCGTGGATTGGAATATTCAAAAAGAAATAGAGATATAAACAGACAGATACAAAGTCACATAACTAGAAAAGCTGCTTTTTTTTTTTTTTTTTTTTACTTTTTTTTACTCAAGATATCTCTCTCTCTCTCTCTCTCTCTCTCTCTCTCTCTCTCTCTCTCTCTGATATTTGAATGGAAAGTAAGTCCCTCTATAGGCGGGCGGGCGGGGTGGCTCGGTTTCAAACTCATTCGGGTAGAAAATTAGTGAGGGGCCCGAAATTACTGTTGATATTGTTGGCGGATAAAATGGAAAAGAAGGTTTTTTTTTTCCTTATCATCTTCCTCATTCATATTATCATAAAAGTTCATTGAGCGGAAGCTTCCTCAGATTTTTTCCCGTCCACACGTCTCAGAGCCCAGTGAATATTGTACTGTAGTAGCCTGCGTCGGAAGTTTCCAAACATTTCTTCTGTCTATTTTTGTTTTTTTTTTTTACATCTTTTTGTTTGTTTTCCTTTTTTTTTTTGTCCGTAAGAAAGATTCCTTTGGTCGACATAATGACCGGGAAGGTATGAGTTATGAAATAAGTTTTTTTCTTATATTTTTCGTTATTTATATTCAACTTTTGTTCAAAGCATGTTGTGTAAAGTGTGATTTTGTTAAAATCGGTTTTTGTAAAATGTGATTTTTCGTACATTGTTTGTTATTTATATTTAACTTTTGTTTATGCGACTTTTGTTAAAATCGTATTTTGTAAAGTATGATTTTTATTAAAATTATATTTTGTAAAACATGATTTTTCTCATGTTGTTTATTTATATATAAATTTTGTTTGTGTGCTTGCTTTTTTGTGGCGTGCTTTGTTTGTTCCCCTTTGTATTCTTTTTAGGAAGGGGACGTTTAATTCTTTTGAGACCGGAATGGCATGTGTTTCGAACCCTCCGATTCTCGTATTTCATTCTACAGTATTTTCGTTTGGTTAACAATCAACGGCTTTAGGCGAAAACAAAAGATAATTGAAAGAAATTAAACTTGGATCTTTTAGGTATAATATAACAGTTATATTTTAGAAATCTCTATATATAAATCTGTGAATACGCATTGTTATAAAATTGAAAACAGTATTAATCATTGTATGTATTACAAATAACGGTTTTGACTTTGAATATCTACCTATCTTTGGAAGGGCGTTCAATGCGCCGTGTATGTAAAAAACACACACACACACATATACTTTTCCATGTTCAGCTGTGAAACACACACGGCGAGTTTTTGACAAATACTCTTAATGGTGTTATGGTGGTTATTAAACTCTTCAAAGGACGCCTACACTTGTTGGACTGAATTCGTCGAAATCAAGTTTTCATTTCGAAAATCTATTTTTGGTTTAGTCCATTTCCATATAACGACACGCAATGAACAGTAATTATCTGAATTTAGCTGGCTTGTTTAATGTTTTGTTTTTGCATAAATCTTTGTTTGTTTGTTTGTTTTTTTTATCGTGTGCGTTGATGTACTCATTCTTACGTTATGTGCGTGTCTATATGGACAGTGTGCTTGAGGTCGAAGCTTGGACTGCACCGAAGAAAGCTTCAGTTCCTTAGCTGCAATATTCGGAGGAAGGAATGTTGTTGAGGTAAAACCATTAGAAATTCAACTTTATTTCTGTATTGTGGTTTTACATCCCAATTTTCAACCTTCTCAAGTTACTGGTAGCTCTTCAGGTTATTATCGAATCGAAACCTTAAATAATGCTCTAGGAAGAATAAAAGAGAACTCGTTGTGTATGTAATGAATATGAGAGACATTGAGAAAATGCTGTTACTCTGAGGTTTCATTTTTTTCTTTAGTTGGCTTGCTTCGTGAATTAACGTCATGAGGTCCAAGTGCATCGATAGACGAGCCAAATTTTTGTGCTATTGTTGGCAATTCGTCAAAAAATTGATTGCCTAGGGTGCATATTGATGGCCTCTTAAACAGAAATGACGCAGACATTTTAAAGCAAAGTTATTGATATATAAATTTGCACCAAAAAAGGCCTAGGATCAACGTGACATTTATGAATTACTGTTATTATTTATTAATGTTTAAAATGTTCACACAACCACGTGGATCAAGAAAAAAATCCACGAACTTGAAGAGTAAGCTATCGCCGAATGGAATATAGTCTAAATACGACAAAGATTGAATGATTTTTATTTTTATAAACTCGCATCACAACAACTTTAGTCCACGACACTGAAAATTTGCAGAAAGAGAGAGAGACAGAGAGTCGATTGAAGAAAAGTGTTGTGAAATATGTATGACAACGAGTAAATAAGAATCGAAAATCAAAAGAAACGAATTTGTACACAGATGCCCGTGTAAATAAGCGCCTGAAGAAGAAAAAAATATGTTGAAATAATTGTGTTTATGTTCGACTTTTCTCATTCTGCGGTGGTGTCTATGTAAAGTAATTTAATCTACTCACCGAGGAAAAACAACGTTGAGAAAAAAAAATCAGGCAAGAGGGAAGAAATATCAAGAGAGGGAGAGTAAGCAATGAAAAGCAACAACGCAAAGGAAAACACCAACACCAAACTACGTTAAGAAAGGAAAAGAACAATGACAAAAGATATATAAAAAAAGAGAAAGCATCAATAAAGGGTATTAAAAAGTACTCACAGAAGAATGAGTCTTGAAACAGAGAAACAAATCCACAGTTGTGTATGGGTCCATATATTTAAAAATAAATCTCTACGGAGAGTTTTCGGGAATCTTCGATTCTCCTTTTCAATCTGGCCTAATTGAAAAGTGGAATCGAACAGATTCCCGAAAGCTCTCTATAGAGATTTAGTTTTAAATATATGTACCCATACATAACTGTGGATTTTTTCTCCATAAAAGGAACATTAAGAATGAAAAAAGAACAGTAACGAAAAATAGCATTAACTTTGAAAGAATAACATCAAGAAAGGTAAAACAAATAGAACAAACAAACATGGTATTAGGGAAAACGACATCAAGAAGCTAAGAAACAACGCCGAGAAACCAGGAGCAAGGCAGCAGAGAAATGTCGGAGAGCAGCAGAATTATTCATATAACGCCGGAGAATTCTAATTTCGATGGGAGCAAAGGGGGTCGACATCTAAACAGCATCCGGAATAAGGCGAGGTGAATTCCCGCGGAGTTCCGGAGATTTGCGACTCCAAGTTTACGTTTAATCAGAGACTTCCCTTCCCCGTAATCCCCCCAGAACCCCTTCCTGTCCCCTACCCTTCACCTCCCCCATAGAGACCAAAGTTATACACTTTAATCAAAATAGAGTTTGGGAAGTACCTTGGAGACTCTGCTGGATATCCTCCTTCCTTTGTGTGGAAGTTGTTCTGATTAAAGAGAATTTGACTCGGTTTTACTTGTATTGCTGCTTCTATTTGATTTTACATTGTCTCTCTTTAAATTGAGATCATTAGTAAAGTCTAGTTTATCATAAACATTTTTTATCAGTTTGTTCTATGTTTATTTATTTCATCAGCTCATACCCCAAAGTTTTTGTAAAGTTTTATGAAGCTGTTTAATATTTTTTTGACAAAGGTTTTCGTTTGATTTAACAACTGGTAATGAATGTAGCCTTTAAAAAGTAGCATAAGCTAAAATACTATGTTACGATGGTGAGGATAGGTATATTCCAGCTCTAGGAAAATGAATCTAAAGTTGACATGTATGCATGCATGAGAAGAAATAATAAATTTATGTCCTTCTTCTTGGCCGAGCATTTTGGCTTAAACTCAGCCCAGAACCTTGTCTAAACCCAACTCAGTGTGCACTAGTTCAAATCCCCTCACAGGTGGTTGGCGTTCTTTATTTCGGGTTCAAGTCTTTATAGAAACAAGCTTATCTGAAAGGAGTGAAGATACCTATGGTTTTTACAAATACAAATATATCTGGTAAAAGTGACCAGCAGGTTGTGTGCGTGTGTATGTATGTATGTATGCATATATATATACATATATATACATATATACAGTATATACTAGCTGACCAGCCCTGCGCTGCCTGGGAAAATTCTGAATGACAACCGATAAACTCTCTATCTCTCTCTCTCTCTCTCTCTCTCTCTCTCTCTCTCTCTCTCTCTCTCTCTCTCTCTCTCTCTCTCTCTCTCTCCTGTTAAGATAGTTGCTTCAATTACATTGCCCAGCATTTTTGACATTCTGTATTTCACCCCTTCTCACCCCCCATTCCTGTCAGGGCTGAACTTGGACTTAAAGGGCATCGGGAGTGTCGTTATTCATCACAGCAACCTCGAAAACTATGGATTAGACACTAATATCTAACATTTTTTACATTTTATTTTTAACCACTCTCACCTCCCCGCCCCTTTCCTATCGGGGCTAAACTTGGATGTAAAGAGTGTCGGGAGGGTCATTATTCATCTCAGCAACCTGGAAAACTATGGATCAGACACTAATATCCGTCGTTTTTGGTTATTTTTACATGTCACCCTTTCCCACCCCACCCCCTTTTGTGTCAGTGATGTCTTACCCCCCACAGTGTTCTTTTCCAGATAGTAAATCATATGTATACCGAAGAGGTATGATAAACCCTTAGTGTTTATCTAGTTAATAAGTCTATGGGCAGAACTAGCTCCGTTTCAGGGAAGCCCTTCCCACCCCTTTTGGTGCCCTTTGGTGTTAGTGATGTCTTACCCCCACAGTATCCTTTACTAGATAGTAAGTCATATGTATACCAACTTTGGTTGCTCAATGCGTTTCAGAGTTATGCTGGAACATACATACACACACATACATACATACATCCATCTATATATTGTAATGTACTTGTGTTCACAAATATTTAAGATTTAAGAATTGGCAAGAGCAGGCTCTTTTTCATTTTAAAGATCAGTGCCACAAAGGATTATTTAAAGCCAAGGGGCAAGATCACCAATAGAGCAAAAACAGAAAAACATTCAAAGAGGATAACGAAAAATACTAAACAATCTTAATTATTTATTACAAAAAATTAATTATAACAATGAAACCCCACAAAAAGAACTAGACAAGGGTGCACAAAAAACCTTCACCTTAAATAAACTTTCACACGATAGATCAAGAAAGCCCTGAAAACTTTAGTAGGAGAGAATGAAAGGGAAAAGAGCCTTAATCCTAAATTTTACAAATAAACCTTAATAATTACCTACATAATAAATTACTAAAAAAAAATGTCGATATCAGATATCAGTTAACCACGCCCAGGGCAATAGCCCGTTGAAGTTGATTTATGGAAGTGGCAGCACCACACACATGGCTGTCCGAAAACGGTCCTGGAGTCACCAGGAGTCTGCAGCCGGAGGATACAGCACACTGACACGCATCAGCAACGTCTATAGACAATGAACACAGTTTCTATCCTTACCGGCTATCAAAACAGAATCAGGCGTTTTCACGACTCCGGAGGTTAGCAGGACGAAGGCACACAGGACGAGGAGAAAGACAGGCTGTCCTTCCAAGGGCAACAAGCGAGTCCAAGGATACAAAGACCTACAGTAGATACAGGGGAGCACAGGCAGTGCCCTCCGAAGCAAAGGAGATGCCCCTCGGTAGCAGAAGGGGCGGAGCTGCAACAACGTCTCCAGGCAGAGGAACGCCAGAAACGTCCTCCGCAACACAGAAGAAAGGAGAGCCCTAGATTCTACAAAGCCCTTCAAACTGTAGGAAATCTCCAACATTGTATCCTGCGTCAATAAAGTCTGCAAAAACCTCCAAGCTAAGGAGCCGAATACACACTGCCCTCATCCTCAGCCAACGGTCCCCACCAAACGTGAGGCAGCGAACGGGGAAATACCCAACCAAACAAGCATCCAGCCAAATAAATACACGAAAAGAGAAAGAAACAACCTTCAGTGGGAGCGAGAAGAACCTTAACCAGCTTTTCTTGTGGCATAAGGAGAAAATTAAATTGAAAATAACGGAAAGAAATTTACTTTAAAAGATCACGAATAAAAATTAAACAAACTATTACAATATACACACATACATATATATATATATATATATATATATATATATATAATATATATATATATATATGTGTGTGTGTGTGTGTGTATGTGTATATATATATAATTATATATATAAAGACAAAATCCACGCAGGAAAGAGAAAAATGGAGTGCTGCGAGGCCTTTCGAATTGTCGTCCTGTACTAGCTGAGTAAAGGACGACAAGTCGAAAGGGATAGCAGCACTCCATTGTTTTTCTTTCCTTCATGGATTTTGTCTCTATTTATACATTCGTCACGTCCCATGTTTTCGTTATTCAGTTATACATATATATATATATATATATATATATATATATATATAT
>NC_089761.1:47121772-47124272 GCF_040412425.1 Macrobrachium rosenbergii | reverse complement strand
CTTTTAAATTCGAATTCGTTTTTTTTTTTCTCCTTCTTTCGCAGCCAAGCGAAGTTGGGAAGATGAAGGTTTATGTTTGTTTATGATTATTTATAGATGTTTGTGTGCGTAAACTTTCTGGCGCCCCGTTTGGTCTGCGTTTGTTGGTGAAGCTTGGTTTCTGTTTATGACGGTATATTTTGGTTCGTGTTTGTGGTTTTGTTATTATTTATATTTATATAAATACATCAATACAGGTTTGTGTATTGGCTCTATGTGTTGTTCCTTGTTAGGAGTGTGCAAATGTTTGAAATTATGAATAACAAGATATCCTTAGCAGATGTTATCCGCATTGAAGTTGTATATATACATCCATGATGTATATATATATGTATATATATATATATATATATATATATATATATATATATATATATATATATATTATACTGTATATAGATTTAGTAGACATGATGAAATTGTTAGTGACTGTTGTATAGAACCCTGAAATTATAAACAGGCGTATGGCGTTGATTATATTTATATATATATATATATATATATATATATATATATATATATATATATATATATATATACATACATATGGTTGTGTGTGTATGTGTATGTAGAGAGAGAGAGAGAGAGAGAGAGCAATTAAGTGCACCTAAAAACTCAGTCCCGAAAAAATGATTGAGAATGGCTGATAGAATGGGAAAGGATGAAGTCTATCTAAGGATGGACATTGAATAGCTTTTCGACGGAAAACCAGAGGCAGGAAGGAAATTCCAAAGCTTAGCAGTACGTGGAATGACGCAGAAGAGAAAACCTGTGGTCCGAGGATTCCTAATTTTCAAAGGGTCAGTGTGGGAAGAGGAGGCCTGACGGTTGTAACGAGGCAGTCCAAAGGGGGAGAGTAACTTCCTCTCTCAGTTCAAGGTAAGTTGAAAGAAAAAGAAAGAAAAAAAAGGATCAGTCTTTTCGAAAAGGACGACAAATGCTGGAGTAAGTTAAAAACGATTACAATATAATGATTGCCACCATAAAGCTTAATAAATGACTAATTGAGTCAGTTGTTTTCAGCAGATTAGTCATTTATGTTCAGAATCATTTAGGAGTGCCTGCAACACCCAAAATATTAATATAAATGAGAGAATGAATTACATATAGTCGGAGAATTGTTTGAGAGGGAATACAGGGAAATGAGCTAAAAGTCCGAGGAATTCATTGAATTGGAAAACTGTTGCTCCTCAGTCTTACTAACTCAGTCGATCTGAGTTGATACGAGAAGAAAATGCTATTCGAGGTGGAGTACGAACAACAGAAGAGGTCGAGTGCGAAAAGAAATCTGGAAAGCTAAAAGAGACCCCGTGGGGGTAGTGCCGTCAGTGCACCTCACGCTGTGCACTGTAGGCATTGCTTAAGGTCCTTTGCAGCGTCCCTTCGGCCCCTAGTTGCAATCCTTTTAATTCCTTTTATTGTATCTCCATTCTTATTCTCTTTCTTCTGTCTTACTTTCCATCCTCTCTTTACAGTTGATTTATAATGCAACTGCGAGGTTTTCCTCCTGTTACACCTTTCAAACCTTTCGACTATCAATTTCCGTTTCAGCGCTGAATGACCTCATAGGTCCCAGCGCTTGGCGGTTGGCCTAAATTCTATATTCTATTCTATTCTATTCTGAAGGTAAAAGAGAATCGGGTAAGATGTAGATAGGAGAAAGTCATTGATAAAGAGGAGATACAGATTAGAGGAAAGAACAGATTCTTAGAGATGCTACGGGAACAGGATCTGATGTGTACACAAACACACACTCACCTGTGGAGTGCGTGTGAGAGATTATTGGGCCATATATGATATATCGTAGATGTGCCTTTCACATCGGACAGTGTTACTCATGCACATTGGTGAGTAACCATGGCCAGCATCTGTTTTTGCTTGATGTTTTTGGCATATGGACTTGTCATTGCATTTAGTGGGTAATAAAATTTTTTTTTTATTTTTGGTTGCTTTGAAGCATACAATCATTATGAAATATATTTAATTTGTGAGAGCAATCGTTAAACTAGTAGGAAATTTAGATTACAGTTTGTTTTACCCAAGTAACATGTTAAGAAAGTACTAAGGATATGTGAAAATAACTATAATGAAGGTAGTATTTGCTTGAGTACCTGCGAGAAGTGGAAATGTGGTTGAAAGTAACATTATCTGTTACCTACTACAAAGCACCTGGCTTAGATTTTTTTTTTCTTGCGGGTCCGATACATCTTCAATGAGGGAATCTGGATGCACCTCACATATTCCTCCTTTCTCTCGTGCGTGCCAAGAATCGATTAGCTCGCTCTTGGGCACCGCGGTGTCACCTGGTGATGACTTTCGATGAACGTAAGTTATGCTCGGCGATGAATATACACAAGCAATTCATCTACATGGCACCCATATTGAGACTGGAAGGTCGGAACTTTACCATTTTGGCGTTGTGTTGACGTCCGAGTTTCAGCGAAAGACGCGACTTGCGTTA
>NC_089761.1:47114272-47116772 GCF_040412425.1 Macrobrachium rosenbergii | reverse complement strand
TAATTACTGTCCCAGAAACGCGTCCAGAAATGAGAATATAACCACAGTGAAGGAATAACGAAGCATTCCCGACATGAATGATCTAATTATTTCTCTCATTAACAAGAGAACATATTTCAGGGCGGCTGTCTCATTCCTGGAAACCATTTTTTACCTTTTCTTGACGGTCGTCAGCCGAAAGGAGAAGCATCTATCCTAGTTAAACTGTTATTATTATTATTATTATTATTATTATTATTATTATTATTATTATTATTATTATTAATCTTGTTGTTGTTATATCTGGTATTGTTCTTCGTTGCCTTATCATTTTTGTTATTTAGATTGCTTTAACATCTCTCAATTTTAAATCTCTCCAGTTAACTTTATCATAACTAATAAAAACATCACCATAAAAAGAATAATGTAGGTTCTAGTATTATTAGTAATAGTAGTAGTAGTAGTAGTAGTAGTAACAGTACAGTAGCAGTTGTGGTTTCCGTATATATCTATCGGAAGATCATAGTAGACTTCTCAAAACCACGTACACGCAGGGATCTTGAGTGGTTCCCATCCTACCGCCCACTAGTCGACCCAGCTCTGAATGGGTGCCAGTCAGCTGATGTTTAGAAAAAGACATGGGGCTAGCAGTCTCATCCTTCATAGTCTTGCTGAGGCCACTATTTCTAAAAGGAAAAAGGCATATGGTAAATATATATATGTAGGTATGTAATTGTAATAACCACAATTCCTCTAAATTTCTCGAATTCTTCACACTTTCTGAACACGTTTGTCACTACAAACCCTATAGATCCAAATGGAAGAACATGGAGAAATTCTGACATCCGTATTACGATTCAAACCCGCATCCGGAGTATCAGAACGAGGTCACGTTACCGACAGGTTCGAATCCTGCTACGGAGGTCAGAATTTCTTGATACTCTTCCATTTGGATCTTTTGGTGTTGAAGTGACAAGAGTATACAGAGTGTGAAGGTTTCGAAAAGCTTGAAGGCGTTGTGGTTATCACATACACACACACGCACACACACACACACACACACACACATATATATATATATATATATATATATATATATATATATATATATATATATATATATATATATATATATATATATATATATTCATTCATATAAATACATAATACAAAGGTGTGTGTGTATATATATATATTATATATAATTACCGTTGATTCTCAGAATCACTGCCGGTAAACAATCTTTATTATTTTTTCTCTTGTTATATAACATGACCTACTTCCGAGGGAAGAATCGAGGCCATTGACCTTATAACAGATCTCTTACCTCTGAAATCTCTCATAGAGAAGAAAAAAAAGAAGGAACGAAAAACAAAAGAAATTTTAAGAGCACTAACAGTGAATGATGACTCGACATCGTTATCAGGAATATTTGCTCGACGTCGATTATTAAATTAAAGGAGACAGATCGCATGGTTCGGCCTCTGTGCAATTAAATGTGTGACGATCTATCCCACACTTGTTATTTGGGGTTATACATGTGGTGGGGAGAGAGAGACAGAAATTAATGGGGAGAGGGGAGTGTGATGCAAAATTGAAAGTGATAACTAAAGTTAACTTCGGTTTGAATGTAAAGGTGAGAGAGAGAGAGAGAGAGAGAGAGAGAGAGAGAGAGAGAGAGAGGCAGCGTTGAGGACTCAGTCTTATCTTGCAGGATTTCAGAGAGAGAGAGAGAGAGCATTGAGGTCTCAGTCTTGTCTTGCATCATTTCAGAGAGAGAGAGAGAGAGAGAGAGAGAGAGAGAGAGAGAGAGAGAGAGAGAGAAGGGGCATAAGTAACATTAAAAATTAGAAATATTTTTGTTTGTTGAATGATTTTGTTTTTTATTATGTTTTCTCGTCTCTTGTTATCACTTATTCTGTCCAACGTTTGTTCATTTTAAAAACATTGGGAAAATTTTGACCATTTTTTTTTAGAGTTGTTGGGAGAGATATATATATATATTAGTAATGAGTTATTTGTTCATTTCTGGTTGGTGCAATAACGAGAACGTGATCAGCATTTAAGTCTGTATGAAGACGGAAAAACGCCTTAGAATTCCTTTAGCTTTTCCGACATACCTTGTCCTCTGAAAACTGATAAGGCTTGGTAACTTTCTGCTTGGCTTTTGAAATAAAATAACACAGAAAGTGTGCTTTTAAACATTCTCTCTCTCTCTCTCTCTCTCTCTCTCTCTCTCTCTCTCAAAATGGATTCTTCGAATATATTTTAACTTTGTTGAACCCTCTGTATATTTCATTTGCTTAAACCCTTTGTTTCTCAAGTGTCATCGACACGGAAGGCTAAATGAAGGAGTATGGTGGAGATTTCTCTCTGCGTTTTAAGAGAGCTGTTTTCATGTTATTAATTTCTTGTTGTGGTCTCCACAATTCACACACACACACACATATATATATATGCATTTATATATGTGTTTATATACATACATACATACATACATATATATATATATATATATATA
>NC_089761.1:47101772-47106772 GCF_040412425.1 Macrobrachium rosenbergii | reverse complement strand
TTAGGTAAGGATGATTTTAAAGAAACATGAATTTTTATGGAAAGAAGGAATTCTTTTCTTTTTTTATAAAACAGATATCGTTAAAGAGATTTCTATAATTTTATGCGGAGGGAGAGACAGAAGGCTGAACTTAGTTTAAATGGGACTTATTTGTATAAAACAGATGATTTCAAGAGATTTCTATATTTTTGCGGAGAGGGACGAAGCAAAAGAGGGGTTTGGGTTTTAGGTGAATTGTGACATATGTGCAGAAAAATATTTCTATTGGTTACTGGAAAGAGAGAAGTTGCGAAGGAGAGAGATGACTAGTATTATATTGCTGCCGTTTGCAAGGTCATCAAAGGATTTTCCCTGCAATTGTCGTATTTGACTTCAATTGTTTCGCATTGCTTCCGGAGACACTTTAGGTGATATCTCTCTCTCTCTCTCTCTCTCTCTCTCTCTCTCTCTCTCTCTCTCTCTCTCTCTCTTTGTTGGTATACATTATATATATAATATATATACATATACTTAAATATACATATACAGCATATAAATATATATGCATATATAACTATTTTTATCAGAGGGAGTAATTCATTAGCTCCTCTATTCACGTTATTCTTTCTCCTGTTCTTGTAGCTGCTTAGGTAGACTGAACTAGTTTAGAGAGTGAAGAGGAGTCAGTATTAACTTTCATTCCTTTAAGAGCTGAATTTTTTTTGTCTCTCTGTCCTGATTAGACCTCACTTTCTCTTATGATATTCTTCTCTTTGTAGCCATAAGTATATTTGGTTCATCCTGCCGACAGCCTCCAAAAGCAATATATTTCTTTAGAATCCATTACAGTTAGATGAAAGAAAAATGCAATCATCTTCCTTAGTCATTTATATAAAACAGCCTCCCCTGATGAAGGTGAAATGGACAAGCTGTCAGTTATATATAGATGAAAAGACAGCGAGTGAATAAGAATCTGAAAAGCTGGTGATGGAAAAAATAATCAATAATTAAAAAAAAAAAATATCGACATTATCAAAATCAGTGATATGCGGTGGCTTTAATGCAGAACAGAGGTGCTTCTCCACTTTCCCCGTTATCCTTCTCCTATCGTCTTAATTTTCCCCTCTGCTGACCTTTTCGGTGCCCTTGTCGTCTCTCATATTTTAAGAAAGGAAGCCAATAAAAGATTTACTAACTCTCTTCAGAATGTTTAAAAAAATATCAATAAAAGATTTACTAACTCTCTTCAGAATGTTTTAAAAAGATCCCAATAAAAGATTTATATCTTTCATAGAGAGAGGAATGGGTATATCTGAATGCCTTTTAGGATTGCATGAGTTAATCTCGAAAATTGGCGTAGCAACAACTTTGGTCATTATTATCTTTTAGGAAATTCTTTTAAGTTTGGATTAGAATAATTTTTCTTCTACCTTATTATTTTATCAATATCTGGTGTTGCACCATCGAGTTTACTTGACTGCAACTGAAGCCTTAGAGAGAGAGAGAGAGAGAGAAACGGATGGAGAAAAGGTGTTCTGAGGGGGGTAATAACCCCCCGCCTCAGGATACAGTTGTGGTTATTAGGGACAATGAACGCATCACAACAGAACTCCACTTATGAGAACTTACTGAGAAGCCAGTGAGAGAGTTTTATGTCTATTGAAAAAGATTACTTGCGGGGCCGGGGTTGGGGGAGGCGTTAAAGCGGCAGAACTGGTTGGTTTTGAATGTTTAAGTTATTCATATATGAAGATGTTAGCTTAGACTAGTTGGAATGTTATAGGCACTTTCCAGATAAATCGGCGTGCCCTAAGTTATGTAGTAATGTGTTTGGAAGATAGTTGACTATTGCAGATCACAGCTATAGTGGATAGAGAGGAATAGGGCTAACAGTTTCATCCCAAAATAATTCTGGACACCGAAAGGGTAAGAGTTTCTGGAGCCATCCTCTATTATATATATATATATATATATATGTATATATATATATATATATATATATATATATATATATATATATATATATATATATATATATATATATATATATATATATATATATATATATATATATATATATACATACATGTGTATATATATATATATATATGTGTGTATATAATATATATATATATATATATATATACTGTTTATATATATATATATATATATATATATAGAGAGAGAGAGATATTCATTTTCCTGTTAATGGCCATTGCCCAAGTCACATGCGAAAAAGAGGAATTAATTCAGGACTTAGCCGTCAACTTCATTAAAATTATCCTTGATATTCGTAGTATATAAAATCTTCTCTTTCAGCATATACTTGAACAAGAAAGAATTTAAAAACATGGCTGACATTCAGCGGGAGACAATTAAATGAGGTTTTCCGCACATTGATTACCTTTCCCTTTTTGATATTTCGCAATATCCTCAGTCTGAAACTCCGAGTCAAGAGTCTGTTGAAATGTTCTGTAACGAAATTTCTCTTAGATCTGGTATTAATTACTTTTCTTTTAAACTCAGGTTTTGTTTCAGGTTCCAGGGAAGATCCGTTTGATGCATTTTGTAAATTCGTTGTCGGCGTGAAACTCGCGCTATTGTGTTTGGTAATAAATATGACTTAAGAGAATACGTATTTTGAAAGTTAAGGCCAAAACGTAACTTTAATCCGGCAAGTGCTGTTCGATGGTTTCAGACTAAATACGTGACTTTTGAAACAACAAGGCGAATATTAGTAAATGTATCTAAAGCTAATTACTAAGAAATATATCTGTAACGTAATATAATGACTAACAAGTGCAAAATAATAAATGTATCTGAAAAAAATGTAATAGAAGTATTTATAATTTTAAATACATTCAAGTATCTATAATTTTAAATACATTTGTAAAAATGAAACATGAAAAGTAAATTCATCTGAATAGTAAATTTTACCGAATATAATTTCAGTTGCACACTAATTACTTCTCGATTCAAAATGGGATTCATGCACCATGTCTATTACATTTCTTTACAAAGGTAAAATCTGAATTATATAAAAACTTCAATTATCTTCGCTAATAATTTCAAGATTCAAAGCGTGATTCACTGCACATGTCTTCTGCCCTATTCAAAACAGTTTATCACTGGTGCAACTCCTGACGACACGTGAAATCTCAAGTTTAAAATTCAGGGAAACAGTGGGACGGACACAGTTGCGGTAAGATGTTGTTGACCTGACACTTGGGATGCCAGATGCGCGACAACTACGGTTTCCTCCTCATCTGGGCTCTGAGGTTGTTGGTGCGTGAAGAATAAAAGATTGTTGAATCTTGGGGAATGTTTTTTTTTTTTTTTTTTTAAGAATGACGTGATTTTTTCCCCTTTTTGTAATTATTTTTTCGTAGAGCCGCGGATTTGTTTCAAGTTACTTGAATTTAAGTTTCGAAATTAGTGGAAGAAATTAAATTTTATACTTACGTATAGAAAGAAACGAAAACTGTGAAGTGGCTCAGTTGTAAATGTATATTAAAAGGTTAACGACCTTGCTTCACCAGCTAGACCCGAGATCGATCTCAGAGCGAGGTACATTATCCGTTCCGGTACGTGAAAAATCCATTGTGACCGTGGCGACCTAATCAGTGAATTATTTAATTATTTACCTGGTGGGTAGTCAAAAATGATGGGTGGCAGCTAGGGTAGATATGGGCATGAGTCTTGCAACTTCATCGTTAAGAGTCTTGATAAGAACAAAAATGTTATAGTTCTTTGGAGCCACCCCTTCTTCTGAAAGGAAGAGAGAGAGAGAGAGAGAATACGTATTATTTTGATATTCGTCTTGGCTTCTGAAAACAAATTAAGATAGAGAGAGAGAGAGAGGTGATTTTGATGTTCGGCATGGCCTTCTGAAAATAGATTAAGAGAGAGAGAGACAGAGAGAGAGAGAGAGACGTGTGACTTTGATTTCGTTATGCCCTTGTGAAAATAAATTAAGGGCAAACATAGAAAATGAGCGACTGCGTGAAATTTTCACATTCGCCATACCCTTCACAAATGTAGTATAAGTGAGAGAGAGAGAGAGAGAGAGAGAGAGAGAGAGAGAGAGAGAGAGAGAGAGAGAGGCGGACCACTGAAATACCCAACATGGGGGGAAAGATCGTGTACTCACTGTACTGGTACGTCTCTCACACAGTGATTGTTTACACGATGCCCATGAAACGTTCGTGCCCTCATTTAAGGTCGTCGCTCTTGTAATTACACTTTGAAAGATGTTTTGCGGTTTTTATGATGGTAGCGCTTGAACACTCTTGAAGGATGGGGCCCCCTGGCTGTTGCTTGGGAACGAAAGATACAAATTGGAGGTTCACTCCATATTTACGTGCGATAATCTGTTACGCCCGCAGTCTTGTATACCAACTTGCAGGGTTTACACACGCACGCTCACGTACACACACTCACACGCCCGCACACACACATGTATGTATATTATTATATATATATATATATATATATATATATATATATATATATATATGTGTGTGTGTGTATATATATATATATATATATATATATATATATATATATATATATATATATATATATATATATATATTCTCAGTATTCAGCTGTTTCATTCCAAGGGGGTGGGGGTTGCTGCAACACGACAGTCACTGCAGCAGTTATCTTAAAAGCTGGATCTACACAGATTGCACAGTTTACCTTCGTATTCAGTGCTCATTCTCCCCGTTTTCTAAGTCTTCTCCTCCATCTCCCTCTTAACATAGCTCATTGTCTTACATTCTCTTCACAAGACCAAGCTGTTTAAAACACTCTTGATCTATTCTTTCTTTCATTTAGGTAAACTGTTTACCACCTTTGCATAGCTCCATATTTCTCACCTTTTCAGTTCAACTTACTCCAGTATACCACACAAGCAGTTCATCTCAACAGCTTTGACCTACTTTCTTTCAGTCACATCCAACAGCCTCACTTCACTTCCATAAAGGACAGTTGGCTCAACAATCCTTCCTTACATTCCC
>NC_089761.1:47089272-47091772 GCF_040412425.1 Macrobrachium rosenbergii | reverse complement strand
TGAAAAAAATTAGGGAAGAAAATTGGGCTTATTCCTTGTCACCCCACCCCCTTTTTTTTTTATCCAAGGTATGTTTTTAAGGCTGCAGAAATGTAGAGGGTAAAGTTATGTGTATATATATGTATATATATATATATATATATATATATATATATATATATATATATATAGTATATATATATATATATATATATATATATATATATATATATATATGTCTTTGCTTTATATGTGTGTGCGTGTATGTGTGTAGACATATATGTGTGTATGTATATACACACACATATATACATATATATATATATATATATATATATATATATATATATATATATATATATATATACATATACACATATATACAAATAGCAACGATGATTTAGTTTAGGTTTGTGCAAAATGATTTAATGAGATTTATTTTAACGTAATTTAGAGGAATATTTTTTGTTTATCTAGTAAGTAAATGAAAAGTTTATTTAAGCATTCCTTGGATTTAATATTGTACATTCTGTTAGTTCAACCCTTGCGTAATAAGCCCACGGAATGTGACCTGTCCGGATTCGAGTATTTCCCCCATTATTTCGTGATTCGATAGATTGATTTAGATTTTAATGAGCGTCGATATGAAATTTGAACTCCTGAAATAGTGAGATGGTCCCGCCTCAAATGATTTCCGTATAATTGTTCGCATTTTAGTGATGTTAGGGATTCGTTTACACATTAATTAGTGGGTTTTTTTTTGTCTGAAAATCCACATTGGAATTTGGCAAGACAATTAATCGCTAGAGATAATTGGATCCTACACATTTTTAAGGTTTAATGTCCGTTGGAATTTGACAATTACTAGAAGATTCCAAAGGAATCTTTCCTAAAATTTTATTAGAGGAAAAATTACAGATAAATCACTAGTCAGTTTTGTGTAATTTCTTTAGGTGTGAAAATATAGAAGTCTAAATTGCGATAAGGAAATGGTTCTTATTAAATAGCCTTAAGGAGTTGGCTATAAAAGATTATAGGGTATTGACTCTTGAGTGATTTATTGGAATTACTTCTTAAGTAATCCAACGAATAGGGTTGAAGTGGGCCTATATTTGAGAATTCTAACGGATTGTCCCTCACTGATTCAGTGAAGTTAGTCTGTACGTTACAATTCTACAAGCTGACCTTCACTGATTCCAGGAAGGTGGCCCATACGCGAATGATTCTAGAATTCTACCGAATCAGAATCAAGAAAGCTGGTCCATATTTCGTCATTCTTTAAGGTGAAGTTAGCCCCCTTCTAGGTGACGCGAGTGGTTGGCTCTAATTGATGTATGGAAATTTGCGCAATACTTAATGATTCTAGAGCTTGAATTAGCCTGTATTTAATAATTTCAGGGGTTGGCCATTTCTGAAAGGAAGTTGCACATATTTAAAACGATTCTAGAAGTTTGGCGGATCTGATGCAAGGAAGCTGGTCCAGATTTGAAGATTCTAGAGATAAAGTTAGCCTATACTGAGTGATGTTAGCTGTTTGTCCATAATGGTACAAGGAAGCCGACTCATTCTTAAATATTCAGAGGGGGAAATTCCATCATACGTACTGATTCTAGATATAGCCTGAAGGGCTTAAGAAACTTGTTTCTCAAAGATTTTTATGGAAATTCTCCCGTGAAGAGTGACTCAAATGTATTGGTTTCTATGAAGTGACATTTAATTAATTCACAAAAATGATCTCTTAATGATTATCAGGAACCGACCATTACTTGATGATATATTAATGACATTAACTCGCTTCAAATGCTTCTCAAGAAAAAGAGGGAGACCACCTCAGGTTGTGGTGGCAATTCAGTCAATTATTCACATAAAACTGTATTTTGTTTTATATTTTTTTCAATCCTTCAGGAACAAAGGTGCAGCCATCCCAGGTAGTCTGATCGTGTGTGGCCACGGCAATGCATCGGCAAATGAACTTCACTTAAGAAGTATTCACTAAAAAGAACGGCTTTTACATTAATTGTATCTTCTAGGAATGCTACCTAGGGCCAGAGGCAATGGAAATTTCATGATATTCTTTAGGGTAATAAAGAAGCTTTTTTTAAGAATGAGAGAAAGAGAGAGAGTGAATGAAGTTTTTCCTCTTAAATTAAGAGAATAATTGACTCTTTAAAATTAATATTGCATTTATTTGATTAGAACATAAAAATTGGAAATTAATTTTGCCTGAATATACCCATTCTTTTATCTAAATGCATTTATTTCTAAGAACAGTGTGCGTTTACTTGTGTGTGTGTGTGTGAGAGAGAGAGAGAGAGAGAGAGAGAGAGAGAGAGAGAGAGAGCTTGCGGATAAATCAATAATATAGAAATATGTAAGAGAAGGTAAGGCGAAGAACAAGCAACAATAGAAGTTAAAAATAAACGAGAGAGAGAGAGAGACGGGTTATAAGCTCGTATTTTGAAAGGCCTATCTACTTTAGAATCCAGTGCTCGGAAAATATTGGTCATTTCCCGACATTTTA
>NC_089761.1:47074272-47081772 GCF_040412425.1 Macrobrachium rosenbergii | reverse complement strand
AGGCTATGAGTAGGCCAAACGAGAAGGACGTTTTACTGTCTGTATCTAGTCCAGGCCTTGAGGACAGATCTAAAAGAAAGGAACTAAAGACGATGGCTGTGTCAGAACGCTCCTAATAAAGAGGATGTTATTAGGAAACCAAAAGTAGGCTGATTTTAACATAGCTTGTCAGTGTAGGGGTAGAAATTGGGTACTGCTAGCACTTTTAGTCAATTTATAGTGACTACTGTAGTGTCCCCGCAACTCGAACGGTGACCTATATTTTTCTGAATAAGTTCTCGCAAATCTATCCACTCTTATATGCTGTATTTATGGAAGGGTTGCTCTTGAACAAAAGCCTAATTTTGTGCAATTTTGAGTGTATTTTAAAGGTGTTGATATTAAATCAAGGACCAATAGTACTAAATTCGTGTAAAAATGATGCTTTACGACCGTACGATATTCTCAGGTTTAGAATGTATGCTTAAATCACCACAAAGTAATGCCTTAAAGGGCTACACAAAATTGTACTTGATACCATTTCTATAACAACTAGAGTATATCGTTATTTTTAGTTAGAGGATTGTTCTTCTTGAACGATTTCGCTGTAAAATAATGTTTTTATTTGATGGTTTTATTAACTTTTTGTTTATTATTCGTAATATTATTATAAATTAAATACTAATACCAGTAATAGTAATATTGTACTTAATTTCATATATATAAATATATATAATGTATATACATAATATATATACCGTATATATGTGTACATATATACATACATACTCACTCATTTTGTACTATGAAAAGTAACACTGGATAAATTGTGCTAGACTTCGATCCCTTGCAGAAAGGCAAATAAATATAATTGTCCTTCTTAGGACACACGATAATAGAACCGAATCACATTAGCGGGTCGTTAGTCTCGCTCTGAAGTTCTGAAGTTCAGCCACCGGAAAACCTTCAAGGGAACTATTTTCAGACAGAATGAAGCACGAAGGTAGATTCAAGGCACATATGAGGCCTTTAGATATACAATCATCGAGTTAAAATACTTAGAGAGTAGAATTTTACAGTATAAACCTGTACACGTATATATGTGAGTATGTATGTGTATGTATGTATGTGTGTCATATATATATATATATATATATATATATATATATATATATATAATATATATATATATATATATATATATATATATATATATATTATAAGCGACTGGCTTCACAGCATAAATATCATAGCTAATTTATTATTGCTACGTTCATATCTAAATGCTGAATTGTTGGTGACCCTTATTTGCAGAAACATTTATTAATAATAATAATAATAATAATAATAATAATAATGATAATAATAATAATAATAACAATAATAATAAGAGGAAGAAGAAGGAGGATTTTATATATATCATAATTTATATATTTGTATATATACATATATATATACATACATACATACATACATACACATACACACACGCACGCACACACTTATCGACAAGTATCGAATTTAGATGGAGAGATTGACGTGATACGCAAGAATGCGTGCTCGTATGTACATTTGCCTGTCGTTTGTTACACAAGCCTGGCTGGCTTCGTCCCCATTTCCCCAAATACCAGTTGACCAAACCACTTAAGAGCGAAGCTGATCCCAGGCTCACTCGCAATCCTATTTTTCTCCCTCTTGGGGTCACTTGGATCGAATTCAGATTTTCTTTCCTTTTAAAGAGAATGTTCCCTGATTTTGTAAACCCTATAGGTAACTGACGGTAAATTTGTTAAAGATGTTTTGATTTTACGTGTGTTTTTTTTTTTTTTTTTTTTTTTTTTAGATTAGTTACGTAAGTACACACACATTCTCCTGCTTGCGCTATGCACACACGCACGCACGCGCACACACACACACACACACACACACACACACACACACACACATATATATATATATATATATATATATATATATATATATATATATATATATATATGTATACACTACCATCTTATAGAAACTAGTATTAAAAGCATGTCTTTGTTTTGCTCTGCTGACATACATAATGCCTGCATAACCCTGCATTATACACGTAGGCACACATACTATGTACAGTATATTATATGTATATATATATATATATATATATATATATATATATATATATATATATATATATATATATGTGTGTGTGTGTGTGTGTGTGTGTGTGTGTGTGTGTGTGTGTGTTTGTACATATTTTGACACGCACAAACGCTTGTGGTACATTTGAACAAATTTCAACATCATTTTATTCACTTGCAGATATACATCAACAGGTCCCATTTTTCTTCTGGTTTCACCAGTTATTAGTGATACATTCAGAGCAGCCAAAGCTTTTATTCGAAATCATTTTTATAGAAAAATGAAAGCGTTTTGTTCTGCGGACATTATTGAAATATCACGGTTCCGAAGTATTAATATGGAAACTATCTGTTATTTGCGGAATACATTTTTCGAGAAGCCATTCCAACATCATGTATTACGAGTGCAAAATGTTGAAAGACTGGGTATTATATGTTTTGTATATATATATATATATATATATATATATATATATATATATAGAGAGAGAGAGAGAGAGAGAGAGAGAGAGAGAGAGAGAGAGAGGAGAGAGAGAGAGAGAGAGAGAGAGGGTGAGTGAGAAGGGGTAGTGTTTCTCTCACATACACATATTTAAATATATATATATATATTTAATATATATATATATATATATATATATATATATATATATATATATATATATATATATATATATATATATATATATTTATTTATTTATTATACATACATATACGGTATATATACACATATGTAAGTATATACACATATACACTTGTATGCTTATCTTTGTCCTCACCATGTTCTGTCAGTATTTTAATCGTAATCGACAGAAAAGTCAATAACACTTGCTACCATTCAAGCATAACAACAATCCGAATTTGGTTGGGAAATCGTTTTTTATTCAAGGCGCAAGTTACTCGAACAGTTATATTGCAGCAGACACAATCGAGTGATTTACATTGTTTACATTTACAGCAGACGTGATTCCCACGACGGACGCAATAGGAACCAAATTCCTTGGGCACTTTAGACGATAAAGGCAGAGGCAGCCACCACAAAAAAAAAAAAAAAAAAACTGAGCCAAGGATTTCGAAAATATCGTGAAAATGCGAAACCTCTGATTTTTTTCGCAGTTTCGGCTACGAAAATCGCCGGAGTTGCTATCATGCTAACGTGCGCAGCCCTAAGTATTAGACTGTTATTGTTCCCCCCCGTATCATTACATCATTCTAGGTCATGACGAGCTGTTGGGGGAGGTGGTGGGGGGAGGGGGTTCATTGTGTGTTTGTTTGTTTTTGTCCGGGCAGGTTGGTGAAAGTGATCTCCTTTCTATCACGATCTTCTTGTAACTCCTGTTGCTGTCTTAGGCACGATTCTCCTGTCTTGCCCCTTTTGTTTAGGCTTTTCATCTACTTGTTTAGTTTTCTTTTTATAAGGTCGTAAACGCGCACGATTTTTATTTAGTTACACATTTTTCTAATCTATTTCTGTAAACATAAACGTGTTCTTTCGCATACATACACACATGTTTGCGCAGACACGCTCACACACATATATATACGCGCGCTGCACGCGAGCGGGCATTTCTTTATATGTCATAATCTCCAAACCCAAAGTGCCTTTTAAAATCTCTTACCATCTCTAAGGCAATACAATATGATTATACGACATAAACATATCAGAGTTTAAGAGAAATTAGTCCAAACTCGGACAGGAATTTGAAGTCATTATAATCTGATAAATAACAAAATCCAGAAAATCGGTCAACCTTGGTTTGACGGTTCGATGAGAATGGCATAGCACAATAAGTAGTCCAAGATCGACAGATGACGCAATCGCTCCCAGTGTCATGTTCAATTAGCAGCAGTTTATTTACGTAATTTATTTTTATTTATATTCGTTTATTCTTAAGTCTGTATGTATTTGAATGTATCTCTGTTTTCTCTGTTAAATTTTTCTTCTTTTTATTTTTTTATTTTTGGAAGCTTGAAAGTCAAGTTTATTTACGTAATTCATTTTTTTATATATTCAGTCCTTTTTAGTTCTATATGTATTGGAATATGTGTCTGTTTTCTCTGTTAAATTTTTCTTCTTTTTTATTTTTTTTTATTTTTGGAAACTTGAAAGTCAAGTCAATGGTTACTTGGATGGTTCCATCTGAATTCATCCATGTCGTGAATTATAATAATTTCAACTTTTTTTTTTTTACCGCATCTCTACTTCGCAACTCGCTGCTGCAACTCTCTCTCTCTCTCTCTCTCTCTCTCTCTCTCTCTCTCTCTCTCTCTCTCTCTCTCTCTCAGTCGTATCTTTTCTCAGTGTATCCGGCAGTGATGGATCGACAGCAACGAAGACCGTCTTCCCAGGCGATGGATTTATTTGAATTCTTTCCGATACGGCTATCGAAATGGGATGTTGTTGAAGAATGCGGACTGAGTCTCTTTTTAGCGCTTCTTTCACTTGGAGCAGTCTCTCTCTCTCTCTCTCTCTCTCTCTCTCTCTCTCTCTATATATATATATATATATATATATATATATATATATATATATATATATATATATATATATATATATATGTGTGTGTGTGTGTGTGTGTGTGTGTATTTATGTATACATATATACTGTATACATATGTATATGTATGTATTTATATATACATACATATATATGTTTATATATATGTATGTATGTATATATACATACATTTTTATATATATATATATACACGAGTATAAATATGTCTGTGTATTTATGTATGTATGTACACACGGTGGAGATCTTTATATACTAGTATTCATAATTATTGATGGATGTGTTATGCACCCTACACATACCTATTTTTTGTGTATAAGTATACACGTGTTTTTTTTGTTGCGAATGAAAATATACATCTACATGTATATTTGGATGCTAGTGTACCCGTATCAGAAATAATCGTATCAATATAAGAGAGGGTTATGTCTGCCAAGCCTGACCTTAGGGACGTTTCGTACCGTTCCGAATTTCGAACCAAGGTACCTTCATTCTACAAATGTAGGGTGCTATTGGTGAAGGGGACTGCCCCCGACCTTAACGACGACCAACTTGAACTTGTAGTTTTTTGTATAGGTTGTATGGATAGGCACTATATTGTTATTATATAGAAGTATGAAAAACTTACGTGTAATGCACTGGATATTCCTACACGTTTATGTAGGCAATTGGTCGGCCTATGGACGTAAGGCATTTTTTTATGCCAATGAAAGCTTTGACGTTAACTTGAAGGCCAATTATGTCACGATGACGCTGGATTGGACCCGTTGCTGTGGGAGAAGGCTTGGAGCTACCTTCGGAACGTGGTTATTTTGGCCAAGAGCGTGAGCGGAACGTGGAACGAACGGCATGGCCATTGGTAGCAACAACACAAAGTCGGGTCAAATTGTGTTGAGTAATTTGCGATATCTTTTGATTAGGCATGCTAGATATTAGGCATTCTGGGTATTTTCATAAAGGCCAGGGCCAAATGAAGTTGTACCGTGGCAGTGGTAATCACGCGGTATTAGTGGTTGTGGGCTGAATAGCTTCTCGTTAGCTGAAAATGTAGTGTGGTATTTGTGGTATGGGGAACGTTGGTCAATTTCATAATGGCAAGGGCCAGGTCCATTGCTAATATATCGATGAATACCGTCGGATCAGAATTTTATCTGGTAATTAAAACTTCGTGTTGATAGCATTTTTAGACAGTGTAAAGTATGTATGTTCGGAGGTTTCAGGTCGCGTCAAGTAATTGTATTTGAATTAGCCTTATCTATGGCACGCTGTGGGTGTTATGATCCGTAAAATGAATGGACCAGTTTCAAGGCTTAGAACATCTGTGGTCTGAATATATGAATACTAAAGGTGCAATAATGATATATGGAAGGCAATGTAATATTTTAAACATTATTTTATAACTTGTAGAGACTTGCTAATGTGAGAAAAAAATTTTGTATCGGCGTTTACCAATAAAGTATCATGAATATTTATTGATTGTTTCTCACTTCTAATCAGATACGCAACGAAAACAAAGCGCTCTTGCGAAGACAAATGTGTACACACCGGATGTTAACATTTTGTGACGAACGCATTTAATGATTAATGACATATGACTTTGAGTGAGTGTTATTTTGATTGCTGCCAAGATATAATTTGCTCATTTAGATGCTAAACTAACGTCACATGAAGCAAAAGGAACCATACATCTCAAAAGGAAAGTTTTAACATACCCAAAGATTTTTGCTGGAATCATCACGATTATCCGTGATGCTGACGACAATTTTGTTGACTTGGGTTACAATGGGAAAAGAATTTTTCTAAATACTCCCTCAACTTTTCCAGTTGTCTTTCTCTCACCTCATACATCCTTGCACACACACACACCCGCGCGCGAGCAAACAGATACACACACATAAATACACACACATCGATTCCAGTCAGGGGTACACAGAATTTTCAGAGAATAGGCTTTGGAAGGTCTCAAAACTTTCAGGGTGGAATTGATTTTTAATAATTTTCACATCCATTCTCGTACAGCTGAATAATTATTTCGGTATTCAGTGGTGTCATCACAACAATAATTAATAATCTTGATTAAAAAAGTTTGAAACTGTGAGCCTCAAATATACAACCTTATTAAAAAAAAGCTTTTCAGTATCAAGAATCCATGTTGCAATTCTATCTCTACAATCCACTCACACGAGTTTTTAATTTCTCATGATTGCTTGTGACTTAATTAGTCACATAAGCGTCGGAATAGAATTATGATTTTCCGCAGTTTGCAAACGATGTGAAAATGAGAGCATAAATGTTTTTTTAAAAGAGAATTATGACATTTAAAGGTCAAACAAAATTTATTTTAAGGCCGAAGAATTTTTCTTTTTTTTACAGTATCAGACTTTGTAACTAAAATTCTCTTTCAATAAAGCGTGTTCTAATATTTAACGCACAATTCCTTTGTAGAGTATCATATTTAAAAAAAATTTTTCACTTACAGTTGGCACTGAGGCGGTACTCCAATTTTCTCTATGTAGAAACTGCAAACTGTAGCAGTAATTTCGTTCTTTCACGTTGTAGATAAACGTAAGCTAAGATGTATGATTAATAATGTAGAAAAACTTGTCTTTCGACTCTTAATATATTAACAGCCTTCACTGAAACCACCGTTACATTTATATTAACTTTCGGGATCCCACATCTTTACTAGAAAGGTTCACAATTTTTTTTTTAACAAACGGTAATTCTGTATAAATATGCATCCAGAAAACTGCGGGTATGGCCGCCTATATACAGTAGCACATTATGTTTTCCTATCGTAAACAGGGACAAATATCCGTTTTCAAACGTAAGTAAGCAGATACGGCTGCTACACTGAGAAATAGTAACGCGTATTCAAAT
>NC_089761.1:47041772-47069272 GCF_040412425.1 Macrobrachium rosenbergii | reverse complement strand
CATATTCATTTTACGTTAATTTAGGAGCAAGAGTCCGTGCTGTCATAAGGCCAGCTTAGTCGACAAAAACATGTGGCACTATTCCCCAGTCCCACCCCCTCCAACACCTCCCCCACCCCCACACCCCAAAAAATAGGGGAATGCTCTTTTCCAGAAAAATGTACCTCTATAATTCGTCAGGAAATTTTCCATCCGTGTATTTAATTAGTACACAAATGCCTACGGATGCATAAATATTGACAAAAAGACATGACCTACATAACATGTTATGGAGTTTTCATGTAATGGTTGTAGTTATACTCTTAGTTCTAGTTTTCAGCAAAATGATTTGCATTTCATATATATTTTTATGAACAAAAGGATATTTCCGAATTTGTATTTTATTTATTTTTATGATCGTTTATTGACTTTAATTTCGCAGAGCATGTATTTTGATAACTTTGGCTGCAACAAAATAATCTGCCCATACCAATTTGTAATAATTGAATATTGTGCTGATAGCTGACAATTAACCATCAGCAATATGGCATTTCAAAATCACCGAGTTTACTTGTTGCAGACGAAACAATTATTTTTTATTTGTTTATTTTTTGAAATTTTTTGTTCCATTTAAAACATGAAGCTTCGTATATACCATTTTCATCTGATGCTGAAAGTACTGATGCACTCTTAAATGTACGACAAATTAATATTGTGGTTTTATAATCATCCGTATTGTTCGGAATTATTAATATTTTTTTTTTATTCGTTTTAGTGATGAAAAGTTTTTCCATTACTGTGGGTTGACAGTAATCGGAAAATACATGCGGAGATAATCCAACCTTTGAGGGATAAGTTGTTAATATTACTGCAGTGATAATGCTGCTATTTTTGTTTTTGTCATTATTTTTACGACAGAGGATAAATCTAGTTCATTTTTATTATTATCAGTATTGTCAGTATTCGGTTTTTCGTGTTGCTGTACCATTATTGTTGATGTTACATTTCATTATTATTATTATTATTATTATTATTATTATTATTATTATTATTATTATTATTATTATTATTATTATTATTAAAAATTACTCATAATAGCATGAGTCTTGAAAGGGAGAAACAAATCCACAGTTATGTATGACTACAAATTGCAAAGGTGAATCGAACAGATTCCCGACTTATGTAGATTTAGTTTTAAATATATTTGTACCCATACATAACTGTGGATTTGTTTCTCCACTATTATTATTATTATTATTATTATTATTATTATTATTATTATTATTATTATTATTATTATTATTATTATTATTATTATTATTGCTGTAGTGATGTTATTGTTCCCATTGCTGCTCAAACGAATAAATCTAGTTATATTATTATTAGCATTATTTTGCAATATTGCAATCCCTATCTATCTGTTGTCTATTCGACGCCAAATAAATAAATCTAATTAACCTCCGACGTAATAATACTTGAAATGTTATTATGGATTAGGGTTTTTATTCAGAATCAGATTTAAATCTCACGGGATGTGATTATGATAATTAAAACTGCTAAATGTCGACCGTAAAGATGGAAAAGGACTTCGAACGTGAAATTGTGGAGATGGTCGATGTTTTTCTGTGGATTTTTTGCTATTTATTTATTTGTTCGATGTTTTTACTTGATGAAATTATTGTTAATAATTTTCTACTACTACTACTACTACTACTAATAATAATAATAATAATAATAATAATAATATTATTATTATTATTATTATTATTATTATTATTATTATTATTATTATTATAATGAAAATAATAATGATTTTTTTTATTAAGCTGGTTTTCATAAGTGAATAATAATAATAAAAATAATAATAATAATAATCCTTTGGCAATCAATATAACCTTGACTGGCACTCGTTTTTCCGTACAGTAGTTATTACTTTCACCATTAGTATTTTAGCATTTTCATTGTTATAACAGCAGAAATTGCACCAGCGGTAGAGATAAATTTCTGATCATATGTTCGCCACAAACCAAGCTTGCCGAAATCCGTTCTCATTAGCAAGCTCTGCTTTTGGCCGGCGACGGCATGAGTAAATTGATTATGTGGTTTCAAATTCATTTGATATCACCCAAAAAAAAAAAGTCACTATTCATTTATAATTTTTTAAATTCAGTAGAGCGAAACAAAGAGGTAAATTTTACTGTGGATGACGGATTTTTCGATCCAAATTCGAGACTGAAAATACATAAAGGTGATTATGAACTTTCAAATTCAAATGGGAGCGGAGAAAGTAATCAGCTCTACAAAAGTGATTTTGTTCGGCGATAACATTTAGCGTCATTTGCATATTCATAATAATATAAAAAAAAAATTTTATTGTCTCCAAACTTTTTTTTTATGTATATTTACTAACACATGGGTTTTAAGGCAGGAGTAAAATTGTTTCGTATTTAATGGAAATATTTAATATGAGGAAAATTGATTATATGTCAGTTTTTTTTTTTTTTTTTTTTTTTTTTTTTTTTTTTTGCCTAAGACTTTTGTTTTTCACTTGTGAACCTAAATGCTTCGAAAGGACTAAAAAAAAAAAAGACAATATCTTGAGAAAAGGAGAGAAACAGATCTTAATCAGCGATGTAAGACACAAGGAAACAAATGCAAACATCAAAAGAAAGAAGATAATTGGAGAGAGGCAAAGAGAAAGTGAGAAAGCACAATTCAGTAATAATAATTAGATATTCAAAGTCACACGGTTAATAGATTAGACCTTTTTTAATTGTTTCTCGTTGACCTCTTTTATTTTTATTATTACAGGAAAATCATTACTGCCTTTACCTCGTTTGTTTGTGCAAATTTCCAGGCTGTTATATTTTACGAGCAAGGTCCCTCTTCACTGTGTTTGTATGTTTGTTTATCCTTATGTTAGTAATTGAAGCTTGATGAGTTATTGCCGCCCTGCTGCTCTCTCTCTCTCTCTCTCTCTCTCTCTCTCTCTCTCTCTCTCTGTACACACACACACACACACACACACACACACACACACACACACACATATATATATATATATATATATATATATATATATATATATATATATATATATATATACATATACATACACACAAACACACACACACATTCCCTGACACGTTTCTGTATATGTTTCTTTTGTATACACAAATACTGTATGTATATATTATATATATGTGTGTGTATGTGATTATGTATATTGTACGTACGTACGTAATAAAAGCATCCGTTTCACTCATCAGCTCTCTCTCTCTCTCTCTCTCTCTCTCTCTCTCTCTCTCTCTCTCTCTCTCTCTCTCTCTCTCTCTCTCTCTCTCTCTCTCTGTGCTCTTACCTAATCTATATAAGTTAAGTGCCTTGTTACACAGTAATTTCTTATGTTTTATAGGAGTCATTTGTTCATCAGAAATTAGCAATAGACTTCAGTGTGATAAAAAAAAAAAATCAGTGGTCGCACGGCTCACCGTTTTTGCGCAAGACATTTTGTAAGGGACGGGAAGGGAGAAACTAAAGTGTAATTAACGAAATAAAAAAAAAATACGAAAGACTCCCTAGGATTTCTGTACTTAGGGCATTGGATAATTAAGGAATCTTAGCTATGTCGTTTTCTTATTTTGGAATGTTAAGTAATTTTATTTGGAATGATAAGTCATACATTGATTATTAACAGAATATCTTCTCTTTCGTCGTGGAAGATAAATTCATCAAAGCCTTATTGGAAACTTCTCTGAAGTCCGTTGACTGACAGATTGATTTGGAATATATTCTGGCGTAATTGTATAAAAAAGTTATTTTTTTTTTTAAGAGCGGCTGCGGTAACAGGTGCTAAGATAGGTGATGAAACGGCCTGCTTTGGTCGTCACTACCGTGTTAAGATGATGACACTTGCGGCCATAATGATGCGCGTCAATATAATCTCTTCCTTTTTCGTCATTTGTGTATACCTTGAAGGAGGTATGAGGGGAGGGGAGGGAAGGGATGGTTAGTCGTGTGGGGGGGTGGGGCAGTGTCCAGTGAGGTCTTCGCTGATTCTGCTTCCTTTCACTCACCACTTCCTCACCCCTCCTCACCCGTCTCCTTCCGTGTTCCCCTCACCTCCCTTCCCTACGTTCTCCTAGTTGTAATTCCTCATTAGTGGAAAACCTGTTTGTCAAGTTTGGTGGCTCTTGTTAAGGAAGGAAAGGAGCGACCGAGGGAGAGAGAGAAAGAAAGGTGGTGGGGTCATCCTCCATACTTTTGACCTCTGATGATATAAAAAATGCGAGATAGTAGACTCTAAGTGAAAAGGAAAGTAACGATGGAAGGCTTCTAAAGATGGCATGAGAGAGGTGATTGTATTTATGACTTGGAATGGAATATTCAATTAGACAGATTTTAAAATCAGTTTTACTGCGACGACGAACTCCTGCAGTTTGAAGAAGTGCGATTATCCCATTTTTTTTAGTTTTAATGTAACTGGAATAAATTTTATTTTTTATTGAAATATTAATCATAGCGGGCATATGTAATTATTTTTGTTACATGAAAATTTAGGTGAATCTTTATATCTGCACAGATTTTAACTGTCATTAAGCTTACTCCTGCAAAAATGCTCAGCAAGCTCCCGCGATAGGTATGATTATTTAAAACCCACGATACAAAGTTCCTACTGAAGAAAATATTAATAATTTTTAAAAATTATTTCAATATTTAATAATCTCAAAGTAAGTTCGGAAGACTTAACGCACGGGTGTGCTGTGTTTTGCGATGATTAAACAGTCGGTGCTTATCAGCAGCTGAGCGCTCTTGGAATACAGAGTAAACAGTAGGTACGATAAGGCTTGCATTTGACTGGATTTTACTTGGGCAGCAGTTAAGCTTATATAAAAATTTTTCCCAGAAAACGACAAACAGTATGTAAATGTTAGTTTTTTCATATTAATTGAGTTGTGCAGTGTTTACATATGCTATACTTTGTGATTGCATGTGATTGTAGTTGATAATAAATACGAATTTTTTATGTCATTTTACCTTGCAGCTGAAATATACGGAATATTAGAAATGGAGGTATTTTTTTTGTATATATTTATAATTTGGTCTTTTTTTTTTTTATCAAGAAGACTTGGTCACATACTTTTTAAGGAATTATACGAGCCACGCCTCGTAGATTCTTTGCTTTCCATGGCACTCTTGATAACAAATTAATAGCATCTATGGCATTTGTATTGAGTCTCTTGCCAAGTGATTCGTGCGGTTAGACGTGACGCATATGTAGATTGAAATTAAACAAAAAAATAAAAAAAACTATTTCCTTGAGATTTGGACCTACATTACGCAAGAAGTCACGCATACAATTTATAATATATTTTTTTGTCTTTGTCGAACAGTTTGGAAAAGGTGATGGCCGAGGTCACAAGATATTTAACATAATTTACTTTTTTTGTGTTTGCGTTGTCGGCCTCGTTTCATTGTCCATTAGAATAAAACGCAAAAGAAACTAAGTCAAAGGTGATAGAAGGAATACCAGAAGGGAATGGAATAGCTAAAGAATAATCGTGTGGAAAGAGAGGGGTGGGAGGCCGGGGGTGATAGGATGTTGGTAAGTGACCCCTTGACGAACCAGTTTTGTGGCTTTATAGTAAATGTTACGAGTTGGCTTCGCCCGAAGGCAGAGATGGCGCTGAGATGCGAGAGAGAGAGAGAGAGAGAGTGAATGTTTTGCTGTCAACATCTGTCATCTTATGCACTTGTTTGAATCGTGCAAATGGCAATCTTATTTTAGAGCGTGAGATTACGATGTCAGTGTTTAGGTTAATCTCATTCTCGTTTGAATCGTGCAAATAGCAATCTCATTTTAGAGCGTGAGGTTACAATGTCACTGTTTAGGATATCTCATTCTTAGATATTTTACCCAACATAACTTCTTCTAGATAGAGCGTACAAATTTGAAACAGAATAGGACTATGATTAGGGGAGGAAAGTTACAAAGTTCAGCCAAAGTCACTGCAGCACCTATTTACCTAAAATAAGAAAAAAATATACATTCTAATTAAAGCAGAAGCCTTAACTAGAGAACAATGCCCTTCATGCCTTAGGGGCAAGTAGGGAAACAAAAATGTCGAAGTGAAGAATAAACTTTACCTCGAACTGAGCTCTTGTGCAACTGAATGAACCAATTTTTCAATTATTATTATTATTATTATTATTATTATTATTATTATTATTATTATTATTATTATTATTCCTTACTGCCGAAAGGAAAAAATCTCTGACGTGAGTAGGTTTCTCCATTGAGATTTTTCCCATTTTTTCCTCGCTCTCGTGAAAAGATTAGGAGGATAACATGGATAGAGTGCTTCTATATCAGTGATTCCAGAATGTCCTTTAGTTTTATGTAGTCCATGATATACATCCGTTTCTCACTAAATTTTTACAGTAATGCGCTTACTTCGTAGTGTCCCTCTGATAAGCCAGTTTGCTGATCTGTTCTCCCTGTAAATCAGACATCCAGTGAATGTATGTGCTCATATAGAGATGGAATTGATTGTCATATATTTTAAAAACTGACTTATTATTATTATTATTATTATTATTATTATTATTATTATTATTATTATTATTATTATTATTATTATTATTATTATTATTCGGAAGATGAAGAACCCTATTCATATGGAACAAGCCCACAGGAGCCACTGAATTGAAATTCAAGCTTCCGAAGAATATGGTGTTCATTTGAAAGAAGTAACAGAAGGTAAAAAGGAATCACAGAAAGAACATATCAGTTATTAGAAAAAAAACATAAATTAAGAAATTTATGGATATAATTGATAAAAATATAAGTAAGTTATTAAAATACAAGGGGAATTGCTTTAGAATAGTAATGCAGTGCAACTTCGCTTGAACGTTTGAGGTGTAAGTTATGCTCGTGGTGTATGTAATATTTCAGTCGATAAAATAATGCTTCAGTTAAAGATAACTATAAATTAAAGATAACTATAAATATCTGATAAGAACATGATTATCACCTCAGGTAAATAAATCTGCTTAGTAAGTGCGATCGGATTCACTTGAGAAGACTGGAGACGTGATTATCTAAAACGTATAAGAGAGTCGGGTCTCATTCTTATTCTTTTATCTAAAAAGGCCTCCTTTTCTCTCTCTCTCTCTCTCTCTCTCTCTCTCTCTCTCTCTCTCTCTCTCTCTCTCTCTCTCTCTCTCTCTCTCTCTCCTTTTCTTTAACCAGCCCTCCTCGATAAGAAAAGAAAAATGGGTCCAGCACCGATAAAAGGTATATAGGGGAAATCAATAGTCCTTAAAGGCACTCCATATCAAGTGGCGAGTTTATTGATGCAGGGTTTTTTTTCGGGCTATCGAGAGAGAGAGAGAGAGAGCCGGGGGGGCGAGTGTTATCCATACCTTCGTTTCTTTTTATAGTCAGAGAGGGTTTCAGAAAGCGGCGAGAGAGAAAAAAGGAAGTCGGCCGTAACTTCTCTTTCTCTTGATAGTTAGTTAGAGAGAAATTATAAGAATATTTACTATAGATTCCTGTTTGTAATATGTAATTATGAGTTCTCTCTCTCTCTCTCTCTCTCTCTCTCTCTCTCTCTCTCTGAGAAATGGTGAGACGGACTTTCGTCGCAGCTAGAAAAGTGGTGCCATCATTTCGTTTTATTCTAGAGACTTATACGCACATAAATCAGGCAGTAGATTGCACGTCTACTCATGCGACGATGCTTAAACACAAGGTACAGAGGCAATCGTAGTCACACTTTCTTTAACGGCGAGGAGACATCGCAAAATACTTGCTCGTTTAAGCGTGTTTTCATGGATGCGCGTTTTTTTTTTTTTTTTTTGCGACCGGAAATTAAACGGGTTAATGAGACGTTTTGCGTTGCTTTGACGTGGAGGCGTTCAGTTAGAAAAATGCAGGTAATGTGGATTGTGTCAGAGCAGAATACCGCAGATAACGGCACCTTTTTTTATTATTATGTTATTATTAATATTTATTTATTTATTTATTTATTTATTTATTTATGTATTTATTTATTTATTTTTCTAGCACCCGGGGCTGTCTCTTTTGGCACACAGTTTTCCGTTTGCGTGGTATATTCATTTGATCGTTCTATATATATATATATATTATATATATATACATATATATATATATATATATATATATATATATATATATATATATATATATATATATATATATATATATATATGTATATATATATACATATATAGTAATATCGCGTTGTTCGTATGTGTTGTCTTAATACCATTTACCTCAGTTCAGTTCTGCTTTTATTTTTTATATTTATTTATGTTTGGCCTTTGCTCCGGGATTTTTAAATTTGTATTAGCAAACGTACACAATATGATTAATGATATATATACATACACGCACATAGATATTGTATATATATATATATATATATATATATATATATATATATATATATATATATATATATATTATTTCTGTGTTATGCACTTTCATGTTCGCCTGTCTAATTCTGCACTGGCTATCAAGTCCAGAATGTGTATGATCGTCAGAGATTTATGTGCCTCCCCATTCTAGCACCATGCTCTTTTCCAGTGTTGAGACAGACGGAGAAGTCTTCCCTCTTCGTGGCACTTTTCCTTTTCTTCCGCCCTTTCCCTGACCATTCACTTTTGCACACTCTCTCGGCTGCGTGCTGGGTGCCCGGTTCCCTTCGTGCAATCATATGTAATAGCTGGACGCAGTTGGAGACATCTTGGCCTCTTACGTCTCGTGAACGGGGGGGAAAAAAAGCGTTTGTGACGTGGCGTTACTCTCTCTCTCTCTCTCTCTCTCTCTCTCTCTCTCTCTCTCTCTCTCTCACTTTTTTTTTTTACTGTATTCATGCACAGAGAGGGAAAGTGGAATATATATATATATATATATATATATATATATATATATATATATATATATATATATATATATATATATATATATATATATATATATATATATATATATATATATAAAGTGCCTATACACACACACATATATATATATATATATATATATATATATATATATATATATATATATATATATATATATGGGAAAGGTATACACTATACACACACACATATATATATAATTGTATATATGTATGTATGTATGTATGAATATACATATATAAAAATGTAGGTATGTATGCATTAATATATGTCTACATTAATCCGTCTCCGTAACAGGGCCCAACTTTAGAGAAAAACAACACAGTGGTCGGTGCCACTTTCGTGCTGTAATTTCGGAATCGTGATTGAACTCCCTGTGCAGAATACTTCCACATTATTAACCGCGCCGTATGCCTATTCAAAAGCTCATCCGTAGATGCATGCAATTTCAGATTTCTTGGATGTTAAGGCATTGAGACATTCCGACCTTGCATCCATAGACACTCCAAGTCACTTCCAGTCTCTTGCACAACGTGTTACCTTCCTTGCTTCACCTGTTCAGTTATTATTTCCTCTCTCTTATCGTCGTCAGTTAATTTCACCCTCAAATACCTATATAAATCAACCGTTGTATTTCTTCCGCCATTCATTGTTCCACTTTGCTGAGTTTCCGTTTAACCAACCATGCTCTCGCTCCATTATCGTCTGTATTATATGAGCTTTTAGAGTTGATACGGGCTACTTGTTTCCCAGAACGTTATCGTTAATATTTATTGAATGGTCACGACTACACGCTGCTCGGTACTGACCTGTACTTTTAAACTGTGGATCTTTTGTTAGTGGTGGCGTGAAGAATGATGATGCTTTCAAGATTCACGAGGGGCTGTTCCTGCTGCTTTGAAGCACCCTGACACTTCGTCGTAATTTTATCTGATCTATTTTTTTCGACGTATTTCCATATTCGTTTTTTTTTTTTTTTATCTATTTCTCTGAATTTTTCTCCTGTGTATCACTATGCTTCTCTTAGATCCAAATGTGTCTATACATGGCATTCTGGCCAGTGAGAGCTTGCCTTATAAGTTACTTTCTGGCCTTTTCGGCTTTTGCTTAAGAGGCGTGTACTATAAATCCTACCAATTTGATTATGGTGACAGATCTAAGTAACGTTTATGTTGCTGTTTTAGGTGAAGACTGGCTTATGCTGCCTCGGACTCTTGTCCCTGAGCAACCGTAACTGGAACCAGTTCTGGAGCCGTTATATCTGACGCTTCTACTCCTTCGACGATATATTCATAATCATTTATTTTTTTCACTTTGTTTCGAATATCCCATTTATTCGTAATTATGTTTTATTGAATTTCAAATATTTTACTATGTTATTATTTTACTCATTAATTTTTTGTACAATTGTTGAAGAACAAAGCAGTACCAAGAAGTGTGATATTCCGGGTTTCAGCAATTATTTTGGGATGAGATGGCGAGGTTCGTGTCCTTCTCCAGCCTGGCTACGACTGGAAATATTCAGCTAACAACCGTATGTAACTAATTCACTGCTTAGGTCAACAACGGCAAATTGTATTTTAAAGGAATGCACTTACATCGATCTAGCTCGGCCCGGGATCAAACTTGGCTCTGTTGCTGATGAGTTTAGCGTCTTAACCAATGCCTGGCCATGTAGAAAACACACACACACACACACACACACACACACATATATATATATATATATATATATATATATATATATATATATATATATATATAATATACAGTAAATATATATATATATATATGTATAATATATATATATATATATATATATATATATATATATATATATATATATATATATATATATATATATATATATATATATATATATATATATATATATATATATATATATATATATATATATATATCAGCGGAAAGAGGTGACAGCCGAGCGCAACTGTGCGCTGTGGCGATATTATGTGGAAGTTTTAGATAATTTGTACATAATAAACGGTCTCATTCAAGACGCATGGAGTGAAATGCGGTGATATACAGTACTTAACGAGGGGTGAAAGTGAGTGAGAAGTTCGTGTGTTAGTTGTCAAGAAAAGATAATTACTAAGTCGTTTAGGAAACTGCGAACAGTAATCTGTTGTAAGTGGTTTTCTTTATCGATGGGTAGGAAATCTGTATGAAATCTTAGTATTTCTTTGGGGACATTTCACTGAATGTATGCAATTACCCTCATTCTAAGGAATGCGTAATAGGTATTTTGTATAAATTTGTCTCCTGATGTATGAAATTACCGTCTTTCTAAGGATATTTTTTTTGCGTATATTATACCGAAGATATACGCTTATACTGTAGTATCGAATATAGATCACTTTCAGTGACTCATCCGTTACGCCGTAAGGGGTCTTGCAATCCAGCCTTTGAAGTAGGATGCATAATTATGGTCCAGTCGCATTTCTTTGGGTTTAAGCCGTTGTTACTGTATGATGGTCTTCTCTCTCTCTCTCTCTCTCTCTCTCTCTCTCTCTCTCTCTCTCTGTCTTGTTGAAGGACGATGAATTTGAAGTCACTGCTTTGCAACCAATTGCATTAATGATTATCGTATTTTGATAACTGACTGATATTATAAGAAAATTGTACAAGCCAGAAGAACTAAATGCAGGGAAATTAGAATAGTGTTTCGAAATATATATGAAAATAATACGAAATATCTGAAGGGAACTCGTCACTCAAGTAAGAGGTCGTTGCTTTCTGTGCTTCGAGTCCACCAGGTGACTATCACTTATCAGTTGTAATTCCCCTTCGGTATTATTTCCGAGGCAGAGCGAATTGGATATTAAAAGACATTTGTATCTTGAATTTTTGCGAATTTTAGAAAAATGTTGCTGTGATTTGATAAATATATATATACAGTATATACACATATATGTGTTTTTATATTATATATATATATATATATATATATATATATATATATATATATATATATATATATATATATATATATATATTTATATATATATATATATATATATATATATATATATATATATATTACTAGCACTTAATAGAGTTAGCTATATATCTCTCTCTCTCTCTCTCTCTTCTCTCTCTCTCTCTCTCTCTCTCGTTTTTTCTCTGCCCCGTCGTGAGTTTGATTCGTGCTTGTTGCATATTCCGATAATGCAACTCTCGCACGAAGTATCCTTCAGGGGAGACGTTTCGTGGAAGAGAAACAACAGCGACGTCAAAAACAACGACGTCAGTGACGTCGACAGTAAGAGTGGCAATAAATAACGTCGTAATAGCAACGATCATTATTATACCGCAGAGAGATCACGTACCTCCGTCAGCGCCAGAAAATATGAATAAAAAAATATGGATCTGGATCCGGATACGCTTCAAAATGTAATCGTCTCTTCTGATAGCCCTCCTTCTCTCCCCCCCCCCAACCGCCCCCCACCCCCGCCACACATGCATAAAATCCCATTGAAATCCGTTAATACATTTTATAACATCTTGCTGACAGACTTGTGAACAGAGAAACAAACAAACATGCAGACACTAAAAACGATAAATGCAGCAGAAGAACGCTAGTAAAAATTCTCTCTCTCTCTCTCTCTCTCTCTCTCTCTCTCTCTCTCTCTCTCTCTCTCTCTCTCTCTCTCTCTCCAGCTGCTTTACGGCTGGACGAGTTCCAGCAATAAGGTAATTTTCGGCCAACTGGCACTGGAAACATTACCTAATGGAAAGCTTTACTCATATCTCGAAGGGTGGGGTAATGTCCCGTAAAAACTGGACTTGTGCTTTTGTAATGTCGAATTAAAACTGGAACGCTGCTCCACTTATTTTTAAAAAAAAATTCCTCAGTACGTTTTCTTTTTACCTATTAAGGTAAATGGTAAAGTGTTAAGATGGTAGTATTTCGTTGCAAGTATTAATGCAACGTATATAAAAAAATATATATATTGTTCTTCATAACATTAAGTCTAACTAGAAAAAAAGTGCTCATCTCTTCCGTCCTTGAAAATTGCAAAATAGATTTTTTTTTATATATATAAGAGAGGATAGGTAATTTATACATAAAAACTCCATTGATTTTTGTTATCTCAGATTCCTCCTGGTCAGGCTATTAAGGCTGGTCTTACGCCAGCAACCAGTCAATCAACCAGTATAAAACAGCATATACCAGTTATATTTAAATAATATAAAAACCTTAGTATTTACGTTTATAAAAAGCATGCACCGAAAATTTTAAACAAATTAATTTCATGTGGATCGTTTGTGGTATTTCTTCATTTGAGAAACGTGTCAATTTATTAATTAAAAAACTTAAAAAAATAAGAAAATTTCATATATACCTAAATGGAATGTTATATGCACTTTGTGTGCATATATGAGTACATGTATTTGTGTATCATAAAGCTATATGTTAGGCAGAGAATTTTTTTTTTTTTTTTTTTTTCAAATAATAAAACGTTGCCACAATATTGTCAATAGAAATTTTCTAAATAATGACTGAATTTCTTCTTATGTAACTGAGTATATATATATATATATATATATATATATATCTACATATATGCATACATATGCACACAGTGTGTGCGTACATGCATTCAGCACTAAGCCATTTGACGTGATTGGTTTGCCACTAAATATATATATATATATATATATATATATATATATATATATATATATATATATATATATATATATATAAAGTTATAACTTAATTTCTTTTTGCCCCGTTTGAAATAAACAGGTTACCCATAAAAGGAAAAAGTCGAAGTTCTTGGTCTGGGAAAACGAAAGGGCTTTGTGATGACCCAATTTTTTTTTTTTTTTCCTAATTGGACGAGGCATAATAGAATTATTTTTCTTTGGAATTCAAAGCGAGTTTAAACTCGGTCCCCGTTTCATTGGATGGATATTGAAAGTTCTGTCAAAATTATAGGAGAGGGCGACACAAAGTGAGCACCGTAATTTTCTCATAATTGGAAGGAGTGTAACAGGTGTGGATTTTTTCATTTGTATTATTTTCTGAAAATGCCCCGCCAACTTTTTTTTTCGGTTATTGTCATTAAGGATAGTACAGTATCTGTTTATGTCGCTTGTTGCCTTCAATATACTGTGGTCTTCTTATGCTTTGATGTAGAATTGTGTGTGTGTATATGTGTGTGTGTATATATATATATATATATATATATATATATATATATATATATATATATATATATATATATATATATGTGTGTGTGTGTGTGTGTGTGTGTGTGTGTGTGTATGTGATGCATATATATATATATATATATATATATATATATGTATATATATATATATATATATATATATATATATATATATATATATATATATATATATATATATATATTATCAGATAATCAGCTTACTCCTTTTCAAGTAAATTTTTCCATTTTAAAACATTCCTATTATGTAAAATCGCCCTTTCAGCAAAATCCCTTCATTAAATTTCACGTTTAAACAAATTTCTTAAATAAGAAAATATCACTACCAAAAGGAAAAATTACTCTATAAATTCATGAGAAATCTAATAATAAATAATTCCTTTTCTGCGAACAGGCGTTATTTCGTGTTAACAAGGTGAAATCATTAAAAAGGATCTCTTCGTCTGAGGCACCCGTCTCTCTCTCTCTCTCTCTCTCTCTCTCTCTCTCTCTCTCTCTCTCTCTCTCTCCACCCACGGGATGTTGTGGGAAGGTACCTGAAAAAGGCCACTGAAATTGTGAGGTGCGAAATTCCAAAACAGAGTATCCCTAATTAAGGAAGAAAAAATAGATTATTTTCTCTTCTTTATATTATCAGAAGTTCATTCGTTTTCAGTACGAAGAATTTATGGATAACGTATTGAGAGGACGTCTCATTTTGTCAAGTTTTAGTTCTCTCTCTCTCTCTCTCTCTCTCTCTCTCTCTCTCTCTCTCTCTCTCTCTCTCTCTCTCCACAGGAGTGTGAAAATGGTAGCTCTAACGTTTGAGGAACGCTGTCATTATAAAGTACAGCACTTTTAAACACATAGCAGTCTTTCGGTACTTTCTCTTTCCATCGTCGTGAAGTGTGAAAATGGTATCCCATGTGCAGTACCGATCTGGATAGCATATGGGGGAAATGAGAACTCTCATGGCTTGCTGGCTTTATTCCAATAGTATAGTTACTGAAAGCAACAACACTTATAAATACAACATTTTCATAAATGAGTGGCAGATGCAAACCAATTAAAACTGAAACATAACTACGCTTATCCTAAGCGAAGCGTATCGTTAAAAAGGGAGAAGTAAATGTTTCTCAAAACGCTTCAAAATTGATAAATACGAACCAGAAGCAATGATGAATTACAGCACCAGGTAAAGCAGTAAAGTGAGCAACCAAGTTTTCAACCCTCTACGGAACTAATCATCAAAGTTCGCTTCGCATGTTCAGGTCTTACCTTCGCCTTAAAAGGAAAAAGAAAAAACAAGTAAAAAATGCGCCAAAGTTTCTCAGGCGCAATCCAGTTTTCTGTACAGTGCATAATCAAGGCCTCCGAAAATAGATCTGTCTTTAGGTGTTCTCGGTATAATGTTGTATGAGCCGCGTCCCATAAAACCCTCAGCCGGCCGTGGTGGCCTGTGTTGTTGCGTTGCCAGAAGCACGATTATGGCTAACTTTAACCTTAAATAAAATAAAAACTACTGAGGTTAGACGGCTGCAGTTTGGTACGTTTGATGATTGAGGTGAATGATCAACATACTAATTTGCAGCCCTCTAGCTTCATTAGTTTTTAAGATCTCAGGGAGGACAAAAAAAAGTGCGGATGGACAAAGCCGGCAAAATAGTTTTCTTTTCAGGAAACTAAAAACAGCGGACACAGCTGCTTGTAACTGATTGTAAATGCAAATGAAATGAATTCTTCTTAGGCATACTTAACCAGAATATCCAAATAATACATTTCGAAAAAGAAACACAGTACAATGTCCCAGCATCAACACAGTATTCTTCCAGAAGAGCAAAACGCACTTGTGGTTAGAACACTCGAAATATCTCATTCTTTCTCTCGCCCAAGGTGTGGAAATAGCAGTTCTTAAGTATTAGGTTTACGAGGGTGTTTAAAGCAATTTGGTTGATATAAAATGCTCTCTCTCTCTCTCTCTCTCTCTCTCTCTCTCTCTCTCTCTCTCTCTCTCTCTCTCTCTCTCTCTCTTACAGTTAAAGTTGACGATCTTATTATTCGTGCATCACGAATTTTTGCTGTGTGCTCTACACAGAGAAAACATTTCCTTTAGAATTTTTTCCCGTAATGGAACTTCCTTCATATTCTTTGATGCTCCAAAGTTTACATCGTAATGCTCGAGATTTTCTGTGATTTTGTTTCCATTTGCCTGACAGTTCTCGTGACTCTCTCTCTCTCTCTCTCTGTTGACTAACGTGTCCTCAGACCTCTGTGTTTCTCATTCACAAAAATAATTTACACATCATTTTTGTGCTGATGTTGTGTGATGTCATTAGAATTTCAAGTAAAAATTGCGCCGAACTTTCTTCGGCGCTATCGAGTTTTCTGTATATCGTATCATCAAAGCCACCGAAAACAGATCTATCTTTCGTTGGTCTCGGTATCATGGTGTATGAGCCGCGGCCCATAAAACTTTAACCACGGCCCGGTGGTGGCCTGGCCTATATATATCGTTGCCAGACACACGATTATGGCTAAGGTTAAAATTAAATGAAATAAAAACTACTGTGGCTAGAGGGCTGCAATTTGCTGTTTGATGATTGGAGGGTGGCTGGTCAACATACCAATTTGCAGCCCTCTAGCCTCAGTAGTTTTTAAGATCTGAGGGCGGACAGAAAAAGTGCGGACCGAAAAAAGTGCGGACAGGCAGACAAATAAAGCACAATAGTGTTCTTTTCAGAAAACTTAAAATAGATTCTATTTGCGTTTTTTCAAAACAATTCGCATTGTGCCTAATGAGAATATTCAACACAGCTTATTATTTTCTTAATTTATTTTGTTTTGTTTTATGTCACATGATTTTTCAAGTCAAAGTACGAATGCTACAGTGCCAGTTGTGTTGTTTTTTTTTTTTATTGACCCACGCCCTGCATACATAGACAGATTATGTGTGTATGTGTGTGTGTTCGTGTTTGTTTGTGTATTTATGCTTTAACATGTTTACTCCTCTTTACCATGGTCTCTATGCGTTTTTATTGGCATTCAATTTTCTTATGCATTTTCATGCATAAGTTAGATTAAAGGATACAAACCTCCCCACTCTGCATTTTCTTACCTTTCCGCTAACTAGCTCTGCCGTAAGGTTGAATACATAAGGTAATTATGTGTGTGTCTCTCTCTCTCTCTCTCTCTCTCTCTCTCTCTCTCTCTCTCTCTCTCTCTCTCTCTGTCTAGGAAATAGGTAGAATGTTCAGCATACACTTTCACGCTTATGATAACTACACGTCATTATTCACTCTATGATTCGGATGAGTATGCTGGAAGAATCCGTTACTGTAACTGTAACCCCCTCCTCCTCTCTCCTCTCTCTCTCTCTCTCTCTCTCTCTCTCTCTCTCTCTCTCTCTCTCTCTCTTCATGATATAGGTTCAGTGACGCTGACATAACCAATCATGAAGTAATATGTAAGTAAGTACATCAATAGAACCTGAAAATTAAAGCAGAATGAAAACAGAAATACATCTAGTCCAACACATGACAGTGAAGATCGTAATAATATTGATGGCGATGATGCTAAAGATGATGATAAACAATTGTGATGATGATGGTGAATGTAATCATAGCTGTAATCGTGATGATGATGATGGTGATGATTAGGCTGGCCAAGAAAGTGAATGTCTCCAAACGTAGTCGGTTTGTCTTTCATTTCTGGCTTCCCACGTATCATGTTTCACCCGCAGAATAAGAGAGAGTGAGAGAGCTGACGTAAGTCACGTGATTCGCGCTCATACATGCGAATATTATGCGTAGAAGTGCGAGAGAAAGCTATACTTTGGTTCAAACGCATATGACACTCATGCATAATGTTTGTTGCTTAGAGAGAGAGAGAGAGAGTTCTATTCCCATGTCAGTCATTAAAGAGAGAAAGGGAAGGGATTTGTGTACTGTGTTTATGCAAGTGAGATTTGTGTAATTAAAATGGAGAGAGATGAGGAGAAAAATAAGTGTACTGTAGTATTGTTACTGTACCTAATGTTTTTGTGATTCTTCTCGTTCTCAATCGTTTATTACGACATTTTCCACTTCTTTGGACACTTCATAAGATTTCTAAACCCCTTTTGAACCACCTTACCTCAGCGGAATTGAGAGAACCTAAGGCAAGTTTTTCTTTTGTGACTTGCAATTGCTAAGGGACAGCGCCGTGATTGGAAAAGTTTTTTTTTCCGTTAATCGTTGTCGAGTTCTGGGTTCGCTACAACTGTGTATTTGGGTCACTGCAGTGGAAGTCTTTAGCTTTTTGCTGATTTTTTGTTTTTTTGTATATGTTTATACACGAGTACATAATCTGATTACTTTTGAAGTGGGAAATGACATTAGACATTTTTATCATTTTTGGCATTATTTTTTCTCTCTCTATTTTGTTTATGTTTCCACTCTTATCCTTTTTTATGTTAGTGATTGTAAAAGGAAATTAGAGTAGAAAATAGTTCTATAACTCGCAAGCGGTTAAGAACCTGCATCTTGGAGATGAAATGACAGTTGACAATCGTAAACGGGAGAACACTTCTTTATCTCCTTTTCAGAAGTCACCTTCGCCTATGTGCTTACCTGCTCTCTCTCAGCCTTAAGCATACTTCATACGAAAAATCTCTCGCCTGCCATTGTGGATGGCATTACTGTCATTGCCAGGAATATTCCTGGTACTTTTAGCATTATTTTGGGCTGTGCTATTTTTCTGTTTTCAGTACACCTTTCTAGTCTGTGTCGCCATATTTGTACTCCCATTTGGAGAGATTCAGGTAGTGTTTTCAGATGATAATACGGTCGTTCGTGACCATAAACAGCTGCCTAGGATGCCCGCGTTACATCGTTGGAATAGCTTACTTTTCATACTTATCCATTCAGTGTGGAAGACGTGTTGTAATTTTTATGAACAGCCGTATGCTGTTATTACTTGTCTGTAGAAGTATTTATGTCTGTTCATTGAATGATTTTAGTGCAATTCTTAGAAAAATATGTAGGAAAAAATGCTGTCTGTAGTGCAAATTATATATCCTTACATCTGCTAATCCTAGGTGAGGCAGATGCTCTTATCATATGCAATTCACATTGTGTGTCAGTTATTCCCAAGGTAAAGTGAATTCGATGTTAATGGGTAACCTATAGCTTAATAGTTGGAAGCATAAAAGAACCATGTTTACTTGCAGTGTGTTCATTCACCTACACATTATTACTATCTCTCTCTCTCTCTCTCTCTCTCTCTCTCTCTCTCTCTCTCTCTCTCTCTCTATATATATATATATATATATATATATATATATATATATATATATATATATATATATATATATATATATATATATATATACATATATAGATATATATGTATATATGCAGACAAACGCACATGCATTCATTCATACATACATATTGCATACACACTTATTCATATCTGTGTGTGCGCGCTCCTACGTGTGTACGGTATATACGTGTGAATGCATGACTTGCTTCACTCCTTTACAGAACAATGTTCATCGAGTGAAGTTATGTGCAATTCCGCTGTGGGTATTCATTGTTAAATTTTCACGTGAAATATTACATTTTGCAGTGGTAATTGCATTGAAGAAATTCAATTGCGTTGACATAATGCGGTATTTTGTCATGTAGCCTAACAAAACGTTCGGCGCAGAGGATGGCGTTAAAGATGATAGATTCCCAGTAGATAAGCTGTTTGCAAGGAGGAAGCCTTGATCATGAGCAGCCTCTCTCTCTCTCTCTCTCTCTCTCTCTCTCTCTCTCTCTCTCTCTCTCTCTCTCTCTCTCTCTCTCTCTCTCTCCTTTATCTGTTTATATAACTATCTTTATCTATCTATTTATCTATACATATATATATTATTTGTGTATGTATATATATATATATATATATATATATATATATATATATATATATATATATAGATATATCAGTTAAAGTTAGAGTCCTCCTGTCTCTACATTTATATATATATATATATATATATATATATATATATATATATATATATATATATATATATATATATATATATATATATATATATATATACTGTACATATTTCTTTGAAACATGCTTACCTGTGTTCATTATTCTCATATATATATATATATATATATATATATATATATATATATATATATATATATATATATATATTACTGTGGGTTGTCCAGTTTATGTAGGTGTTGAGCAAAAGTTTAGAATATAAAAATTATTTTTTCCCCGTCTGTTTAAACCTTTATTCCACTACTTTTATGCGGACATAAATTTAGTTCTACGTATCATTAGAATATGTATCATTTAATGGATATTTTTTCAGATGTCAAATTACATTATTTTTTAACCTCATCAAGAATTTACTTTATCTTCTATTTTTCAAGCTATACCTCTCGTTAGTTTTCTTTCTCTTGTTAAATTCATTAATCCATACGGACTGAAAGTAGCTCTGGAGGCTACTATATATTCAAATAATAGACATTATGCACAGAACAGTAAAATATTGAGCTGTATTTCATGATTATGCATTTTATACTAAGGACAAAAAAAAAAAAGAAACTGTATAATCTGTATGAGCTAAATAAGCCACTCAAGTAAATATTGAATTAGAAACAAAATCAAATCTTCGCACAGGTGCTACAAAAGCCGCTAAATACAGAAGAAACAAAAATGATGAACCAGAAGCAGAAAGAGAGTGAAAAAAATCCACTATTGTGTATGTGCCTGTCTGCGGTAACTTAGTTATCTTTGTATGCAAATGGGGCCCATTGTGTCTGAGATTCGCCGGCTACTGCCACTGATGTACTGGCGAGAAGACATCAGTAAGCAGAGAGAGAGAGAGAGAGAGAGAGTACTGATGATATTCATAGCTTTCGCCCATAAATCTGGTTTTGAGTTAAGTGCGTGTAACGAGAGAAAATAAACGCAAATTTTGGTAATTATTTGGTAAAATTTTGTTGAAAAGATGGCAACTGGATCTCTTTCGGAGAGAGAGAGAGAGAGAGAGGTGGTAGTATGTCTTTTAAGGAAGATTAGTTCATTTTTTGTGATATGTACTCCAAAAATAAGAGGTGTTGTCAGTTTGTGTGTGTGCGTGTGTAAAGGATAATTTTTTTAGCGTATGAAGAAATAAAAAGTAAATTAGAGTATATTTTACAGGAAAAAAGTTATTTTAGCTTTTAATTGGTTAATTTAGGGAATAAATTATTTTTAATTGTTGAAAGAGGAAGATTATTAATGCATTCGTTTTGGTTTTTTATATGAATAATGAAACATATGAGAGTGGTTAATTTTACATTAAGATTCATTAATATAAAAAAATAAATGGAATTCTAGGGAAGGGGCGAGAGAGAGATAGCGAGTGCCTCGTAATTATGATTTTATCTCATTTCTGAAATCTCATTTCCGGCTTAACATTCATTCCCCTAAAAATAAATAAAAAAAATGTTTTTCGCGTCTTATTTTTTGCAAAATTTCGAGTGAAAAAATGTGTGATGCAAAGCTTTTTTCTAGCATTACGTTGGACGAATTTTTTTTTCTTTTCCTACCGATAGAAAAACTGATTTTTTTTTTTTCAGTGCTTTCGACCAAGAGGAAAGCATTAAACGTGTAATTCCAGAATAGAATCGAATCGTAGCATGACAGAAAAATAGCTCATGATGCGAACATTCTGTAAAAATAAAATTAGGCTAAAATGAATATATGTTTCGCGAGAACAGTAAAGTTAGCCGGCAAGAGAGGAGTATAAAAATGAATTAGAAATTAGCTGATACTTCCCTCTGAATAAATTTCTGTATATATGAATACATATATATATGTATATATATATAAAGTATATTTATATATATAAGATATTTATTCATATATATATATATATATATATATATATATATATATATATATAGTGTGTGTGTGTGTATGGATATATACATAGTGTGCATGTGAAGTGTAAACTTTCTCTAACCTACATAGATATAATGTAACGTTTATTAAATCATTCAAGTATATTTAATTTTCATAGAATAAATATGTAAGGAAACATGATGCCTGTAGTGCCAACTCAGTGCCAGTGCCAAGACGGGTAAATAGGAAGGGTTTGAGTCTGTAAGATATCTTCTAAAACCAATTATAAAATGGGCTGTTCAAGACAGAAACAGATGGAGGAGGCTCATCAAAAACTGCGACCTCGACTAGGGATTAAGCTGAAAAGAAGATTTATTTTCATTGGCTTCAACGGATGCTAATATAAATATTTTGCAGGAATCTGTCACAGAGGAAAGATGATTCCCTACATGTTGTCTACAGTTGTGATGCGTAATAACTTCCATTATCAAACCAGATATGATAACCATGTCGGCTTGTGAGGGGAAATATTGGACGGAATAATCTTATCTTTGCAAAAATTTTTTTTTTTTTTTTTGGTAGATAGGAAGAGGTTTTTCTAAGCTCTTCGTTAGGATAGTCGGTAGAGCTGTGGATTAGCACTCGCTAGGCCCGAGTTCGGATCTCTGGCCGGCTGATGAAGTGTTAGAGGAATTTATTTCTGGTGATAGAAATTCATTTCTCGATATAATGTGGTTCGGATTCCACAATAAGCTGTAGGTACCGTTGCTAAGTAACCAATTGGTTCTTAGCCACGTAAAATAAGTCTAATCCTTTGGGCCAGCCCTAGGAGAGCTGTTAATCAGCTCAGTGGTTTGGTAAAACTAAGGTATACTTAACTTTTTTTTAACTGCAGAAACTTCACTGAGAAGAGGGACAATAGCAGTCACTGGATGCTGCTGAGGTGACCATGTTGATTGCATACCATGAGATATAATTGATGACGGAGCCGTTTAGATGCGAATACAAGGGGTAACAAAATGCCTGTCGTGGAACGCCCCGTAAAAGCGAAATTTCTAACCTGCCACCACGAAACCTGTCATGGCCGACATCCAGGTTCATTAAGACTGAAATAGCTGAAACAATTTGGCCTAGCGAGCCAGGCCATCAGAGGTAATAACCATTCACGAAGGTGCTCTGCAAGCGCTGTATTTTATGGCATTCGATAACCTCGCCAGTACAGGTTCCGTTTTCGTATGACAAGGTCAGCTGTTCGTTGCGTGAGCCTTCGGGAGAAAGCTTGGGTAACCTCATTGATTTTTATACCAATCAAAAGAATGACTAACTTCCATGTGTGGCAGCAAAAAAGTGAAGACTAGAGTACTCGTATACAACAGACGGGTGTGGAATAACGACTTTGGCTGGATTAGAGTTGATTCACTTTCTTGTCGTAAGATGGGATACGTCAGGATGTTTTTAGTTAGTACTCGTTATCTCAGCTGGATTAACTACCTAGAGGAGCCGATCCAGGTGCGAACAAAGGTTACAGTATCGTAGGACAAGCAAGGAAATCATCATCTCTAATCCTCCCCAAGTCGGTGTTCTACAACTGTATATTACATATAATTAAGTCGTCTTAAATAAGTGGCTACCGAAATATAAGTTTTTGCGTTGCTTTTATATTTACATATTTTTAAATTTCATAATATATATATATATATATATATATATATATATATATATATATATATATATATAGAGAGAGAGAGAGAGAGAGAGAGAGAGAGAGAGAGAGAGAGAGAGAGAGAGAGAGAGAGAGAGAGAGAGAGAGTGTGTTTACTTAATGTTCTTTATTGATTCTGAACCCTTTGTATATATTACAACTACTATATATAGTACAGAGTTCGTAGATCTTGTATGTGATGATATATGAGTGCATCTGATGTAATGTTAAGTAATTTTTTCTCAGGGAATGTGTCTCAAGAGAGTTGTCAGACTTAATTGAAAATTAATGCAGGTTTTCACTGGAATGTCGGAGATTAACAAAGTTTCCCCACTTAATTAATGTTGAATTATTTAGGTAAGTTTGACACCTCCAAGATGAAAACTAATGAGAAAAGAGAAAACATACATACATACACACACACTATATATATATATATTTATATATATATATATATATATATATATATATATATATATATATATAGATAGATAGATATATAATGTGTGTGTTTGTTTGTGTATATATATAAAATTTGTACATATATATGATAGATAAATTTGTACATATATATATGATATATACATATATATATATATATATATATATATATATATATATATATATATATATAATATATATTTATATATATATATGTATGTATGTGTATATGTAATGGCTCACTAATCGATAATCTTCATCTTCTATAGCTCCTTAAAAGTATAAGGTTACAGCTGAGATCATTTGATTTTTTAAGGAAAATCAGACTTCAGCTTGGTCTGCTTAAATTTGCTTTAATTCCAAAGTTTATTTCATGCAGTAACCCTGGAGTATATTATATATTGTAGTTGTGGAGTATGTTACATATTCTAGCTCTTAAGCATATTTTATTGAGTAGTTCTGGATTATATTGTTTATTGTCGTTCTGGAGTATTTTATATGCTGTACATTAAATGCTGCAGTTCTGGAGTATATGTTGTAGTTCTGGTGTATTTTTATGCTCTAGTCCGGAATATGTTATATACTATAGTTTTTGGAAGACGTTAAATGCTACGATGCTGGAGTACATGTTGTAATTCTGGATTATTTATATGATGTAGTTTTGGAGAGTACAGTACTGTATGCTGTAGTTTCAAGGTATGTTGTATGCTTTAGCACTAGAGCATTTTATATGCTGTAGTTCTGGCATATATTATGCGCTGTAATCCAAGAATATATTAAGTAGTGTTTTCCTAAAGTATATTTAACATTTTACTTGTCATTCTGGAGTATTTCGCATACTGTAGTTCAGGAGCGTATTATATGCTAAATTATCATATATTTTCGTAGTTCTGGATTAATTTTATGCTGTAGTCCCAGAGTACATGCCCTAGTTCTAGAGTACATTATATCCAATACTTCTGGAGTGTTTTTATATGATGTAGTTCCCAAATAGATTATGTTCCAATTCTCAAGTATATTGAATGCTGCACAAATGGTGTATCGTATAAGCTGTAGTCCCAGGAATAAATTATATGCTCTTGTTCCGGAATAGATTATATGCTAAAGTTCCAGGATAAATTATATACTATAGTTCCAGAATAAATTATGTGATGTAGTTCCAGAATTAATCATATGCTGTAGTTCCGAAATAAATTATGTGGTGTAGTTCCAGAATAAATCATATGCTGTAGTTACAGAATAAGTCATATGCTATAGTTGCAGAATAAATTATGTGCTGGAGTTCTGGAGACATCGCTCTTGGTAGGAATTCCTAACCGTTAATCGCGAAGCTTGGGAATCCAGTTTCATTTCAGTCTATTTCTGCGGAAGGTGAGATTGAAGAATAAATCAACTCTTGTCTCGCTCGAACTCGGGTCTTAGTCTTTTCTTGCGGCACTTCCCCACTCGTTTTCTTTAGGTCCGGGTGAGATAAGGGCATGAATCTCCCAGTACCTTCTCCCTTTGGGTATTAGAATACACTTAATTTTAAGAGCTACTTTCCTTAGTGTTAAAGGCGTAGCTTCATTATTGTTATACCTTGAACCTATTAGAATTTTGTAGAACGTAAGCAACAATTTGCTGGGGGGAGAGAGAGAGAGAGAGAGAGTTCCTTTCGGTGCATAGTAATAATATAATGAAATATAATGAATTTTAAACAGGAAGATAAGGGAAAAATGTAGCCGACCTCTAAAAGATATGACGCGATCTACCTTTTAAAGGAGATAAATGTATAAACGATTCCTGTGATGTAGATATAAATCATTAGCATTATGTTTCATTGTGCAAGAATAAAAAATGAATGAAGGTCTATTTTATATATATATATATATATATATATATATATATATATATATATATATATATATAGAGAGAGAGAGAGAGAGAGAGAGAGAGAGAGAGAGAGAGAGAGAGAGAGAGAGAGAGAGAGAGAGAGAGAGAGACAGAGAAGCAACAAAGAAGAAGACAGGAACCTTGATCTTTAAAGTATGGCAAAATGGGACCAAACTGTGCGGTATCAGACTCCCGTTTCTTGGATAATGTACTGCAAGGAGCTTCTTGAGATCGAATGCCCTTGGGATGCCAAAGTGCCCCATGGTATCCGTAGGAATGTGGCTCGCCTTCGCCAGTGTTATATGGAAGTAGAAAATCTCATGGCGTCACAGCGGTGCAGGTTTTATAAAAATGGGATCAGCAGCGGCTGAGTAGATCCTGTATTTAGATTTCCGCCTTTGACAATTTTCCTCATATTTATCGTGATGTTCATGTATCGTTTATGCATTATCAGCAATGTTTAATGAGTTGTTTCTTTCATGTTGATGGTGTTTTCGGGAAAATTATTAATGAAGTTGTATATTGTCGGTGTTGATGATCATTTGTGAATTGGCACCATCTCGCTGTCATAAATCAACAAATGAGTAAATATTTTATTAATTTGCTTTGCGATCTATTTTTGTTGGAATATCGGTATTTCTCGGTACCCATGTTGGTCTTTGGTCTTGTTACTTTACAACTCCCTTTTAACCGTAGCCATTACGTGCTTTATGTGAATTGTTTGTTTTTTCAGTTATTATTTTATTCTTTTAAACATTTGCATGGTTCACTCTTTCTTTCGTCCTTTGTGTTCTTGGTTACGTCCAGTTGTGTTTGTCCATTTTCATGAGTGACATGAATATGATAAAAGTTTACGAAAGTCGTACTGATTTAGGCTTCACAAAACTGTCTCCACATCTTGATTCTATATCTATCTATCGGTATTTTAAACACACACACATATATATAAACTAGTTTATATATACTATTGTATATATATGTATATATATATATATATATATATATATATATATATATATATATATATATATATTTTATACACACACAATAGTTTTTATGCCCATATAAGCATATGCATATGGCGTATAGAGGTTTTTTGGAAGTACTCTTACCCATGTTGATACATAAGTAGAGTATACAAGCTTATGTAGGTATTATTGTCGCACATGCTTTTATGCACACGGATGTCCGAACACGACATCTTTGATATGGAATTTTAAACGGATAGATTGAACATTCGGATTTCAGTTTTCAATATTTACTCAAAATATATTATTTCTCTTATCTTCACGTTTCACCCGATTTCATTCGTATTATCTCTCGATTTATCGAAGTTTTTTCTCTGCATGAAAATTCAGTGTTCATTTTAATCTGTCTTTTCAGGAGAAAGTAAAGATTTGTTGTAAATCGTAAAAGTTATAGGAAATATATTTTGGCAAGCGCTTTAAAGAATTAAGTATTTTTGATATCCTTGCAGCACAGTTTTT